>NW_013753003.1:0-1138 GCF_000517525.1 Limulus polyphemus | reverse complement strand
CTATTCTATTCTGTAAATTCACATATGGTCTTGAGAAAAGTATATGGCATTCTTAAAACCGAAACTGTAAGTGAACTAAAAAGTTTGAACTTAGAGATGTGTGTGTGTGAAATATAAACTATTCGCTTAGAAAGATAAAACTTCTCTTAATTAAATGTATTAATGCAACAAAAGATGTAGGACTTATTAGAAATAAATCTTTCTTTTGTGAAAACATTTTCCATGTTTTTTTTTGAGGCAATGAGAAAGACAGAATTGGTGTTTTCTAAGTAGTTTGTTTCGATGGATTTGTTTGTTTTAGAGCAAAGTCACATTAGACTATCTGCTGGGTCCACCACAAGAATCAAACCCCGGATTTTACTATTGTTAGCCCATAAACTCACCACCGTCCCATCAGAGGACGTTTCGATGTGATCGAGACAAAAGTGTATTTGTAAGACGTTTCTTAAATGTCTTAGAAATTATCAAGTTTTGTATATTCCTGAGAGTTTTGTAGCATACCCCACCAGTGGCACAGCGGTATGTCTGCGGACTTACAACGCTAGAATCCGGGTTTCGATACCCGTGATGGGCAAATCACAGATAGCCCATTGCGTAGCTTTGTGCTTAATTACAAACAAACCTTTTATAGCACTACAGATGTTTTGTTACTTTAATCTTGTTTTTTATGTTTTGTTAATATTCTGCTTGTTGTCCTAATGGTATGTGTTAGCAGTTTAGAAGAAGTGAGGACATCTTATATTAAACGATATAATGATTGATTAACATAATGTAATCACTTTAATTTTAGACCATTTCCTCACCGTTTTCAAAGAACTATAAATTAGTTAAAAATATAATGCGTTAATATAGAGAAAATAAGTTTTGCAATATTTTAAATTTTTTTATCCACATGAAGTTATTTTTTACTACTCGACGTTCAGTGCTTTTAATATGTTATATTGATATCGTTTAAATGTTAAACAATACAACAGTTCATGTTTAACTTTCTGTTTGCAGAAAAAAAACCAACTAGATTTAAAACTTTAAACTTTCGAAAATTATTTGTGAGACAAACGATCGGCATCATATTGCTGGCATAAGTACTTTATAGTGAAGAAAATTACAAGTGAAATCATCATTAAGATTGTATAGTGAT
>NW_013753002.1:0-654 GCF_000517525.1 Limulus polyphemus | reverse complement strand
AACCAAGTCAGATTTCATTTTAGTTTCTTTTGTTACATAATGTGGTATATTTTCCGCTCGATGTATATCATTTAGTTTTTCAGCAATATTATGCTGCTTATGCATCATCCTTATTCTCTTCCCAATCTTTCTAGCTATGTTCTTCTTAGGATTTTTAAAAGAGCTAATCTTTATATTTTTATTTCCATCAGTAAAACTAGTTTCTTTATTTTTCTCTAACTGGATGGATTTTTCTTTCATATAAAATGGATTGAATATATTTACTAATTGTTTTCTGTTTGACACTTTACTACTTGCAGCACCGTCATTCATTTCGTTTACATTGTGTCCACTTGATGCATATTCAGTTGCTATTGAAGAAGTACCTGCATTCGTATATATGTTTTTATCATGATGATCAAGTAAATGATCATTTCTATTAGCAGTTTTATATGTCACATGCTGACCTTTCACCCCACCATGTAGCATTTGACGCCTCTGATTATCAAAATCATGTATCCTTTTAACTTTTTTGGTAACATTATCTGGTATGTTTCCTTTAAGGGCTTTTTGTATTACGGTCACTCTTGTTTTTTTTCTAGATTTATGGACATTATTTTTTCTTCGAAACTCATCATGCATCTGACGATTATTAAAAGATCCGAACTTTTCATG
>NW_013753001.1:0-1610 GCF_000517525.1 Limulus polyphemus | reverse complement strand
TGTTCATGGAGTAGTTGTTCCAAGTAAGGCTAAAGATGAGTATAGTGGTTATAAATTCGGTAACTAGAGGTACACCTAGGTGTTCGTGGAGTTGTTGTACCAAATAACGCTAAAGATGAGTATGGGTTACACATTCAGTAACTAGAGTTACACCTAGGTGTTGATGGAGTAGTTGTACCAAGTAAGGTTAAAAGTAAGGTTAAAGATGAGTATGGTGGTTATAAATACTGTAACTACAGTTACACTTAGGTGTTCATGGAGTAGTTGTACCAAGTAAGGCTAAAGATGAGTATGGTGGTTATAAATTGTGTAACTAGAATTACACCTAGGTGTTCGTGGAGTTGTTGTACCATATAGCGCTAAAAATGAGTATGGGGGTAATAAATTCGGTAACCAGAGTTAAACCTAAGTGTTCATGGAGTAGTTGTACCAAGTAAGGCTAAAGATGAGTATGGTGGTTATAAATTCTGTAACTACAGTTACACCTAGGTGTTCAGGGAGTAGTTGTGCCAAGTAAAGCTATAGATGATATATGGTGGTTATAGATTCGGTAACTAGAGTTATACTTAGGTATTCGTGGAGTTGTTGTACCAAATAACGCTTCAGATGAGTATGGTGGTTACAAATTCAGTAACTAGAGTTACACCTAGGTGTTCGTGGAGTTGTTGTACCAAATAATGCTAAAGATGAGTATGTTGGTTACGAATTCGATTACTAGAGTTAAACCTAAGTGTTCCTGGAGTAGTTGTACCAAGTAAGGCTAAAGATAAGTATGGTGGTTATAAATTCCTTAACTAGAGTTACACCTAAGTGTTCATGGAGTAGTTGTACCAAGTAAGGCTAAAGATGAGTATGGTGGTTATAAATTGGTAACTAGAGTTACATCTAGGTATTTGTGGAAGATGTTGTACCAAATAACGCTAAAGAGAGTATGGTGGTTATATAATCGGTAACTAGATATACACCTTGGTGTTTATGGAGTAGTTGTACCAAGTAAGGCTAAAGATGAGTATGGTGGTTATAAATTCGGTTACTAGAGTTACACCGAGGTGTTCGTGGAGTTGTTGTACCAAATCAGGCTAAAGATGAGTATGGTGGTTATGACTTCTGTAACTAGAGTTAAACCTATGTGTTCATGGAGTAGTTGTACCAAGTAAGGCTAAAGATGAGTATGGGGTTACAAATTCGGTAACTAGAGTTAAAGTGTTCCTGGAGTAGTTGTACAAAGTAAGGCTAAAGAAGAGTATGGTGGTTATAAATTCTGTATCTAGAGTTACACCTAGGTGTTCATGGAGTAGTTGTACCAAATAAGGCTAAAGATGAGTATGGTGGTTATAAATTCGGTAACTAGAGCTACACCTAGGTGTTCGTGGAGTTGTTGTACCAAATAACCGTAAAGATGAGTATGGGGTTACATATTCAGTAAGTAGAGTTAAAACTAGGTGTTGATGAAGTAGTTGTACCAAGTAAGGCTAAAGATGAGTATGGTGGTTATAAATTCGGTTACTAGAGTTACACCTATGTGTTCATGGAGTAGTTGTACCAAGTAAGGATAAAGATGAATATGGTGGTTATAAATTCGGTAACTAGAGTTACACCTAGGTGTTCGT
>NW_013753000.1:0-1250 GCF_000517525.1 Limulus polyphemus | reverse complement strand
ACAGCAAACTTTAAGCAATATAGAGTCGCAGCAACAAAATAATCCCAATTTATTTAGGCCTATCTATGGCCTTTAAAAAGTTGACGACTCTACATGTTTCGATGTTCCAACGTCATCCTGCAACGTCGAAACATGAAGAGTCGTCAACTTTCTAAAGGCCATAGATAGGCCTAAATAAAATGTTTTTAATTGTATACCAGTTTTAACGTTAAATATTATTTAAGATTTTTACTTTTAACTTGACATATAAGTTTACCTAAGCCTAAAATACAGACTTACATCACACTGTGGTCGTAGCTTGAATATATTTTCAAAGAAGTAAAGTAACACCCAATTACATCATTTTCTAGATTCTTGAGAACTTTCTATTTCAGTTCCTGATCCTGCTTTTATAGTGATCCTTAGACTGTAATAAATACACATGTTACACTCAAAGACGTTGCTATGGGAACATGTTCTCAGGGCACACCTTAGGGCTCACATGTTCCCTCTTCCTCTTCCTCCTGAGAGGCAAGTTTATATTTCAAGCACTTTACGTAACCCACTTGCACTACATTAGTTGACAAGATTTATAAATATATTTATCTTCTAGTTAGATTTTATCAAAATTTAAAACGTTGAGGAAAATTTGATTTGAAAATATATTTGTGGCTAAGAAAAAGTGTTTCATTGAGAAGTTGTGGATAACGAATTACATGAGCCAACTAATAAAACTAGGATTGTCTAGGTTATTTTATAAATTTGACCTATTTACCAATTATTATGCTATGAATTCTACTAATCGACGTAGAGGCCATCGACAGCTCACGCAAGCAACATGTTATAAACTTCGAACATTTTGTTTGAATCTTTTAATAAGATGACCTGCATTTTATATTTAAAAATATCGAAAAACAATTAAGCTTTATCATGGTCCCATGGTAAAACATATAAAACAATTACCGTATCTACCGGTGTATAAGACGTTACTTTTTACTCTTAAATCAATGCCTGATTTTACTCCTTATACACATGCTAAAAGATGGAGTAACAGTAAGAACTTTCCGGTTAACAGCATATTTAACAAACTACGTTATTCTTTTTTTTAAAGTAAGTCCTTTGTCTACATACGGTCCAGATGTTTGTATATTACATGACCATAATTCTAGATCCTTAATATTTGCGAAAAAATTGTAACTAATTTGAATAAATTTTCAAAATCTGCAAATCACCCTCTGTAAATAGTGTAAACAATGTCATGAAATATTACT
>NW_013752999.1:0-1135 GCF_000517525.1 Limulus polyphemus | reverse complement strand
CCTACTGGAAAAGTCTTATGTCCCTCTCTGTTTAATAAAGTAAATCCTACTGGAAAAGTCTTATGTCCTCTCTGTTTAATAAAGTAAATCCTACTGGAAAAGTCTTATGTCTCTCTCTGTTTAATAAAGTAAATCCTACTGGAAAAATCTTATGTCCCTCTCTGTTTAATAAAGTAAATCCTACTGGAAAAGTCTTATGTCCCTTTCTGTTTAATAAAGAAAATCCTACTGGAAAAGTTTTATGTCCCTTTCTGTTTAATAAAGAAAATCCTACTGGAAAAGTCTTATATCCCTTTCTATGCTCATAAAGTGTAAGAGATTCGAAAGCCCCGCAGTGGCACAGCGAAATATCTACGGACTTAAAATGCTAAAAATCGGCTTTCGATATCCGTGATGAACAGAGCACAGATATAATAGTGCATTGTGTAGCTTTGTGCTTAAACTGCAAACAAACAAACAATTATATCGCTAGATCCTCTATAATGTTCAGTATAAATCCTTTTGACCCATGGAGCCTAAGAAATCGATTCTCATAGCTTAAAAAAATCAACCTTTTTTTTTTACCTATAATTCTAGAATCAATCGGGGAAGTCTCGGCAGACGTTCGTTCTCTACTGCTTCGTAACAAGCCTTTTTTTCATTCGCGACCAAATAACATCAAAGGATGCTGCTTAAAAACGTAAGGCCTTTCGAAATTTAAGATATTGAAATGGAATTTTTCCAGTGTAATACCGAATACTTTGCAGATTTTTGTCAAAGCAGTTGTTTTTTTTTTTATTTAACACAATTATTTCTTAAAGAAAAACCTCCGTACTAGATAGCGGTGGCAAGTTTTTAACCAAACTTGTTTCCAAACACCTTTGTTTTGCAAGACGACAGAGCAATCTGGTTAAAGCAAACGCCTTCGAATAGTGTCTTTAATAACTTTCATTTAGAGTGTCTTAAATCACTTTCTTCTAGAGTGTCTTTGATAACTTTCATTTAGAGGGATTTTAATTACTTTCAGTTAGAGTGTCTTAAATCACTTTCTTCTAGAGTGTCTTTAATAACTTTCATTTAGAGTGTCTTAAATCACTTTCTTCTAGAGTGTCTTTAATAACTTTCATTTAGAGTGTCTTAAATCACTTTCTTCTAG
>NW_013752998.1:0-2450 GCF_000517525.1 Limulus polyphemus | reverse complement strand
GACCTCCAAGAAGTCTAGGCTATGTTATCTTTACTAAAGGTCACCTAGGTCGGTCTGAATTAAATATATAAACTGTATATATTAAGGACCTCCCAGAAGTCTAGGCTATGTTGTCTTTACTAAAGGTCACCTAGGTAGGTCTGAATTAAATATATAAACTGTATATATTAAGGACCTCCCAGAAGTCTAGGCTATGTTGTCTTTACTAAAGGTCACCTAGGTAGGTCTGGATTAAATATATAAACTGTATATATTAAGGACCTCCCAGAAGTCTAGGCTATGTTGTCTTTACTAAAGGTCACCTTGGTTGGTCCTTTGGTCTCGATCACTTAAAATACTCTTCATCTAACTTGTAGATACAAATAAGCTTTCGTCGATCAATTTACAGTTTGTTTGTTTTTGAATTTCGCGCAAAGCTACACGAGGGCTATCTGCGCTAGCCATCCCTAATTTAGCAGTGTAAGACTAGAGGGAAGGCAGCTAGTCATCACCACCCACCGCCAACTCTTGGGCTACTCTTTTATCAACGAATAGTGGGATTGACCGTCTCATTATAATGCCCCCACGGCTGAAAGGGCGAGCATGTTTGGTGTGACTGGGATTCGAACCCGCGACCCTCGGATTGTGAGTCGAGCGCCCTAACCACCTGGCCATGCCGGGCCTCAATTTACAGTACCTCCAAAAGTACAATTTTAAAAATGCTACTTTTTGCAAGACAAACCTTGATAAAATAATACCTCAGAATGAAGGAAAACGTTTATTTTTAGTGCCTATCTTGCACCCCCCCCACAGTGGCACAGCGGTATGTCTGCGGACTTACAACGCTAGAAATCGGGTTTCGATACCCGTGGTGGGCAGAGCACAGATAGCCCATTGTGTAGCTTTGTGCTTAACTACAAACGAACAGAAAGTTCCTATCTTTTACTGGGGGGGGGCATGCCCCCAGAGACACCTATAGGCGACAATTTATGTCTATACACCCTTTTCGAGTCAAACTTAAAAAAATATAACAAAATATGACTTCAGTTGAGTTGGAAAAAAAAGTGATGGAAAAACAAAGACTTTGACGTAAGAAATTTACTCGACAGTGGTCTTACCTGATATAGGCTAAGTCCTGGGGGCTCACGTGTTCCAACTCCTCGGCTACTTCTGAGGGCTAGAAAAAGAAAAGAGATATTTGTTTCAAGACGATATGAGTTTAGTTACACACCACATGAAGAGAATTTAAAAAAAAAATGTGTTTAAACAAGCATTTCGTACAATACTTAAAAATATAGTCCATGTTTGTTATAACGACGCTAATAAAAATCACGCCCCAAGAGCAGGAAAAAGTGATACTAATAAGCCACTACAAAGAAAGTTTCAACACTTAACTGTCAAATAAAAAGTGGCAAATTTACCTAATTCTTCAGCAATGTCCTTAATCTATACAGTTTACACGTTTAGTCCATGCTATTACGGTATGTAAACTGTTACTTGTGTGTTTCCGCTTATAACTGGCGTACTACTCGACCAAATGTCACCACAACTAGCATGTACTGTTAGGACTCACGTGGAGTGGCATGGGGCGTTTGGTATGGAACCCCGCGTCTTCCCCGAGCTAGTATCTATGTTAAAAGCAGAAACGTTAGTTAGAAACTTAACTTGTTTACGATTATGTCAATGACCAGAATTAATTATTTTTGACCAGAGGACTGCCTCCTCTGTCATCACGTAATTACCGACGCTGCCTGCGTGTGTGTAGTTAAGCACGAAACTACACAATGGGCTATCTGAACTATGCCCACCACGGGTATCAAAACTCGTTATTTTAGCTTTATAAGCTTTCAGACTTATCGAAGTGTGGTTGTAGGAGAACATGTTGGAAGAGTTTATTAAAACTGAATAATTTATTAACATCATCTGCTCTAGCCGTTCCTAAATTAGCAATGATAGATTAGAGGGAATGTAGCTAGTCAACACCACCCACCGCCAACTCGTGGGCTACTGTTCTACCAAGGAATAGTAGGACTGACCGTCACGTTATAACACCTCCACGGCTGAAAGGGCGATCATGTTCCGTGACGGGGATTCGAACCCGCGACCCACAGATTACGAATCAAACTGCCATGGCCACCAGATCATGCCAGGCCTATCAAGAAAGTAAAATCTATAATACAGACTTACCGTTTTATATCAACAACTATTTTGAACGTTTTGTTTATCCTGTAGCTTTAAGCCTAATAAGGTTGTAATACAGACTTAACGTTTTATATCAACAACTGTTTTCAACGTTTTGTTTATCCTGTAGCTTTAAGCCTAATAAGGTTGTAATACAGACTTACCGTTTTATATCAACAACTGTTTTCAACGTTTTGTTTATCCTGTAGCTTTAAGCCTAATAAGGTTGTAATACAGACTTATCGTTTTATATTAACAACTGTTTTGAACGTTTTGTTTATCCTGTAGCT
>NW_013752997.1:0-1139 GCF_000517525.1 Limulus polyphemus | reverse complement strand
GTGAATTCAAAATACTGATTCTCTGGAAAGGTTAACACAAAAAGATAGACTTAGTAGCCGTGAATTCAAAATACACATTCTCTGGAAAGGTTATCACAAAAAGAAAGACTTAGTAGCCGTGAATTCAAAATACTGATTCTCTGGAAAGGTTATCACAAAAAGATAGACTTAGTAGCCGTGAATTCAGAATACTGATTCTCTGGAAAGGTTATCACAAAAAGAAAGACTTAGTAGCCGTGAATTCAAAATACTGATTCTCCTGAAAGGTTAACACAAAAAAAGAAAGAAATCGTGGTAGATATTTAGTTTTATAAAGAAAGAAACTTTTTTCATCTGTGGTGTCCAGGGGTATTAATATCCTCACCCCCGTTGACTCAGCGGTTACTCTGAAGGCTAAAAACCTGGTTTAGATGCCCCTGGTGGGCACAGCACAGATAGCCCATTGTGTAGCTTTGTGCCTCAACAGCAAACAAACAAACACGTGACTTATGTCTCGTGCAAATAAGCTTAGTAGTTTTCAAAGTCCAACTAACAATATAAATCCTTTAGTATTTTCATTTTTGTAGTTTATAATATTTTCAGCCATTCAGAAGTAGTTTCTCAGTTACTACTACTTATTATCACTTTACATCATTGTTTTGGTGAAGGTCGGGATCACTCACGTTTGTTTTTTGGTCAGAAAGTATCGTATAACTTGTTATAAAATCAGTTTATCGTTATGTTTCAGTAGAACATAAGTCAAATCCTGATAAGCAGCAGTTCGAAAATTAAGTTATTTTATTTGAACGTGCAGCGCCCTCTCCAATAATAACATCTCCGTCTTAAGAAAGGAAGCGTTCAAATCCTACCCCAAACTACAGTCTATGTAAGTATGTATTTATTTATCTCACTTACTTACCACCACGCCCTCTGTTGATAATCATATTCCATTAACAAATATTCTGACGCCCTCTGTTGATAATTTGGTGTGATTAAAATCACGTTTTGTTTTTCCAAGTCTCTCTGTAACAAAACATGAAATACGAAATAATTTAGGTTAACGACAGTTCACATTGATATTGTACAATACGGACAGTTCACATTGATATTGTACAATACGGACAGTTCACATTGATATTGTACAATACAGACGGTTCACA
>NW_013752996.1:0-687 GCF_000517525.1 Limulus polyphemus | reverse complement strand
TAGCTAGTGTCGTTCATGCCCTCAGCCGAGTGATTGTGGGCTTAATTCAAGACCACACATTCTTACCTTGTAAGATATTTTAAAGTGAAGCAACTGATTTGTGTTGTTATTAATGATTATTAAAACATTATTTGGTGTCTAAACTAGAAGGATAACGATAAATTTCGAGTTTCGATACCTGTTGCGGGAACAACATACCCATTGTTTGCTTTGCACGTAAAGCGAAATGAATCTCTGTAAAAATACTCAGAGATATGAATTTAGTTTGCGAAAAAAAAAATTAGAAAACCACTGTTTTGTTAAAAAATTCTATGTAACACATAGAAAAGGATTATCCGAAGAAGTTCAGCTCACATACCTAATCAGTGAAACAAAAGTGAACACAAAGTAATACAAACTTAAAACATTGAACCCAAAGAATACGTACATATTATTCTGTCCAGATCATTATAAAATATTTTATCCTTTATTTACCTGTTGTTTCAGCTTTCTTGTGTTATTGATACGTTTTTAACTTTAGTCTCATTGATATATATATATTATAATTATATATATATGTATAAATATTTAGTTAACGAGTCTCCTCTTGCTGGGAATAAAGACAGTATTGCTGTTCACTATGGTGGTGACACCTTATGGAGGAGAAGTGATGTACATGATCTGGATTTGTGGGCTCTTTGCTACATT
>NW_013752995.1:0-1132 GCF_000517525.1 Limulus polyphemus | reverse complement strand
GGGTGCCTCGTGAACTCTCCAATGATCATTGTTTCCAACGTGTGAACATTGCTTCGTCTGTTCTGGCGCATAAATTATTTTTGGACAGAATTGTCAGCAGTGATGAAAAATGGATTCTCTGTGTGAATATTAAATGCCAAAAACAATGGCTTAATCTTACACAAAAACCAATTCCAACCCCAAAACCTGGACTCCATCAGCAGAAAGTAATGCTTTGGCACTTGGTAAGACGTCAATGGAGTAATTCATTTCGAACTCCTCAATCCACAGTGAACACTCAATGCACAGATCTATAGTCAACAACTAGGACATTTAAATCAAGCCTCTCATCAGAAATGTCCTCCACTCATCAATCAGAAATGTGTTTTTCTTCTCCACAACAATACACGTCCACATGTGGTACATTTTACACAATACAAAATTATGGAGTCTGGTTGGGATGTTCTCCCCCATTCACCATATTCTCCAGATATGTCACCATCAGATTATCATATTTTTCATTGCTGCAACACCATCTTAATGGGAAAACGTATGCAAATGCGGAAGGTGTTAAAGAAGACATCAACATGTTTTTTTTTGTTTCAAAGCCAAGTGATTTCTTTAATCAGGGCATTAACAACCTGATTGTAAGATTGAAAAGCATCACTGAATGGTGACTATTTCATATATTAAATGTTTTGTTTTGATATATAAATTGCTCAGCATTTCTAAATCTTTTGAAGTTAATGAATTTTCCATACAAGGAATCTGCTTGATGGCAATATTTATAATCAGATTGATGTACTGGCTATGGATTGTAGATTGGCTCCTTCTTTGACTAGTCTTTATTTCTTTTTCATCATGAAAATGTTTGGAAGACTGTCCACAGTTGCTTAAATTGCTATACTACCACAGGTATATAGATGACACTTTCACCATCTATAGAAACACGGAGAGGGCTGTAGCCAGGATTTCGATAAAAAGGTGCGACTCTCGTCATTCCATTTGGTATATGTTGGTATTTTCCCTTTCTGGAAAATTGACTTTGATTGTATGACAATTTCTATGATAATGTAGTAAAATATAATACTTGAAACATTTGTAGGTGCAATTTTTTTTTGTCAGGATGGAAGAAACTTTGAGGGCTATTCCC
>NW_013752994.1:0-1135 GCF_000517525.1 Limulus polyphemus | reverse complement strand
GCTGGTAACACGTGATGAGTTTCTAGAAGGATCTGGGAACATCACGAATTATCCAGTATTTGCTAGACGCCCTCTATTCATGTATATAAGCGTGCCAGATAAAGTGAGACGATTAATCGTAAATTGAATTGCAGACAGGCAGAGATAGAGACGGACAATTGAGTCAAGTGCGGTAGTGACCGTAAGTAAAGGGCTTGAATCGTTGTGAATTATAGCGTGTGTTGAAATTAAAGTGACTGTGGAAATTAAATGTATTGCAAAGTTGAATTGAGAAAGAATAAACTAGTTTTATTTTAAAAAGGATTTGTATTGCTGAAGTTTCTCGGAAAGAATTTCTACGGAAAATTAACCAACGACCAGAGACGTAACGAGACTAAAAAAGAGGGCATCTAGCAAATGCTGGGACGTTCTTGAGGTTGCCAGTTAAGTCACAATCCTTCTAGAAGCTCCAGCACGTATGCTCCCAGCGTCGCGTGATTTCCATTGTCATAACAGTAGTTTTCAGTCTCGTCATCGTCTTTGTCAGGTATAAAAGACAACTTGTACCTGATGATGACAAAACCTTGTCAAAACGTTGTACAACTGTTTAGTTAGGTCGTACTAATTAATTTATTTTGTGATTTAATATTTTATGGTTGTCTAGTTTTTATAATAAGAGAATTAAAAGCATAAGATTATTGGAAATTGTGTTTGTAAGTCATTAATGTATAGGCTACGGAGATTTATGTAACGCCTCAGTGAGAGATGTGTAAATAGCTGGCAAGCAAACAAGAAAATAGATACTGGAAAGAGAGACAAAAGTAAAACCGAGAAAAAGAGTTTCAGTCAGAGAAAGGTTAGATAAACGTAAAGTTATCCCTCGTAGGACTCAATAGCCTAACTGTTGATATTGTTGCGTCAGCGAGATCACGTGACTATTCTCACGACACCTGTTTTCTAGAACTATCCTGTACCTTGGCGAATGCTCTAGCATTTACTAGATATAGGGTAGTCTGGAATATAAAAGAGGGTGACAACGTGACGAAAGGAATAATGTGTGTGTGTGTAGACAGTGAGCAATTGATCTGCAGTCAGAGAAAGTATTGTTGAAGTTAACGTTCGTTATCATAGTCGTTTGTTTTTAGTGCGTATTGTT
>NW_013752993.1:0-1137 GCF_000517525.1 Limulus polyphemus | reverse complement strand
GGAGTGGGATGAAAAAGAGATGGAAATGAGAAGTGGCAAATCAAACTACAGCTTGGCAGATTTTATGGCAGCAATATAAGAACTACAAAAGAAACAAGAAGAACGAGAAAATAAACAAGAAGAGAGACTACAACAGTGGTTGGAAGAGAAAAAATAAACAAGAAGAGCGACTACAACAGTGGTTGGAAGAGAAAGAAAACAAACAAGAAGAACGAGAAAATGAACAAAAAGAGAGACTTCAGCAGTTGAGAGAAAGCCAGCATACACAAATGGAAAAGATGAGTAAATTTCAAAATGAATTAAATACATTAAATGACGATTTATTGTCTTCTACACAAGGAAGATATATTAACCATAGGCCTAATCAGCCCAGACAACTGGAAACCCCTTCCAGACCCTGCAGCTAAACCCTAATGCAGACATCTTCAGTCCTGCCAGAAGCCACATCCCAGACATGAGTGTCAGCAATAGGGGTTATCTAGTACAAAGAAAGCCACAGGAATTCGAGGGGAAGGCACCGTGGGAAGCATATAGAGCACAATTAGAGCTCCTGGCAGAAATGAATGGATGGACAGATGAGCAGAAAGCAGTATATCTAGCAACGAGCTTGAAGGGACAACCACTGGAAATACTCAGACAGTTGTCAGCAGACGACAGGCACAACTATAGAGCACTGGTAGCGGCTCTAGAATTCAGGTATGAAACCCAAAATCAGTCTACAGGGCTAGGTTTAGGACTAGAGTCCATGCTAAAGGGGAGAGCCTGCAAAAGCTGGCACGGGATTTGGAAAGTATGGCACAAAAGGCCAACCCAACTGCACCATCTGATGTCCTCAAGCTGTTGCTGAGGGATCAGTTTGTAGATGCATTGGACAGTCCACAACTGAAAATACATGTGAAGCAAGTACACCCCTCTGCTATGCAAGATGCAATGGCAGAGCTCTTGAATTCTAATCCTACGTTAAGTCCAGCACAGAGGTGCCAAGGTTGGTACAGTCATCAGGATTCAAGTCCAGGAAATGGCAGCTTTCAGAGAAGTTTGAGGGACTTTGCTGGCACTGTAACAAACCAGGACCCAAGAGAGCTCAATGCTGGCAACTTTAACACAGGGAAGATACCACGGCAGGAAAGGCTGCTA
>NW_013752992.1:0-2940 GCF_000517525.1 Limulus polyphemus | reverse complement strand
CTTTGACGCCTAGAGAACGCGAAGAATTAAACGTTCTTGGTCAATATATCTGAAGATCCCGATTAATAAGCGTTAATCAGAGTTCTAGCTTACGAAATTTATAGTACATCAACTATAGCAAACCAATAATAGATACACCTTCTTTTGGCGCTTCGCGTTGGTTATATTTATATGCGTGTGGAGCATTTCCCGAAATTTCAGTATTACTTAACAATACTGACGCTAACGCTATTGCACATATATTCTTGATTCTTACACTCGAGAATCTTCTACAACTTTAGAGAATAGACGGGAGTTTCGCAATAAATACAGATTTAATAGTATAAACTATGCACATTTCTAAATATATGTTAATTTAAAAAAACATCGATATTAAAATTAATAAATAATAGAAAATCCGTCACATCTTATACTAAATTTCGAACATTACAAATCATTCAACTTCAGTGGATTCACATCGGACATTAGTACTTTTACGAAAACATTATCTAACGTCTTCGGTGGAAACTCGACCTGTAATCGGCGTGAGATCAGCGAGAACTACAGGGCTAGCTAGCTCACTGTTAAGTGAATTAACGTTTCTAACGTGTTACTTGGTACTTACTATGTTACGTATTACAGTTTTGAATGGTCTGAGACCGAGCTAAATGATAGTTTAAATTCAGCGGTGAAATAAATGCCGATATATATCTAATTGATGATATTTGCCAACAAGATTGATACACGCAGTTTTCTTTTTTAAATAGAAATATGTTTTAATATATAAACAAAAATACAATTTACAAGAACATTTATTACAAACAAGGATTTATATACAAAATTTATACTTACGAACAATAAAAAAGTCTTCTTTCTGGTCTAGAACTTCCTTGATGTCTTATCGAGAGTGCGCGATGATCGAGTTAATTTCTAGTTGATGTACGTATTCTGTCATTTTCTTATAGGTAAATATTACATTCCTGACAAAGTAATTATGAATAATACAATAACTTTCAAACATTTTCATTTAAATAGGTTGTAGTGTTTGTTAACCTGATCTTTGTCTTTCATTCTTTAGGTAAATTTTTGGTGGAAATACTCACGATGCGTAAATTATACGGGAGGGTTTCTGTTTGTTTGAGAAACAAAATTGATAGAAAACTTGACAAACAATATGAAACATCAGATAACACGAATAAGGTAATTCTATTCTTGATCTTTAAGTAGAAACGGCAATGTGTGTATAAGCGTTCCTTTGAACTGATTTGTGAATGAACAGTTAGTAAATGAATATCTGCACTCCTCTAGGAATATTTCGTCACACGGCATCACCCAATGTACACCGTAGAATCAAGACGATTTCTGTTGGGAAGTTTTGAAATTCTGTTTAGTTACATTTGTAATAACTGTTATTTTGAAAAGCAAAGAAATATTTAAGGAGAGAAAATTGAAGAATCTCTTCCAAGAAATAACTTTCCTTTTTATTTTCGTTTAAGCGATTTAAGATATTGTCATCCTTTTAAAACCAACAGTCGCAAAAGTAACGTGCAAAGCATTAGTTATACATAAAGAGCCCTTTATTATTATCAACCAGCAGAAGATTGTGTTTTATTCATATAACGCGTGTCTTCGCTGGAATATCCCAATTACGTGCGGTGAAATGTTGGATAGGGGTGCGGGTTTTCGGAGAGGATGCGAGGAAAAAGGGTCAAGTGTGAAATATTTTCACACGCTAATCAATCTATTACCGTGGACAACCAGTTGAGCTACTAATAATGTATTGCCAAAAGAAACATGAAACTAAATAACGTTAAAACAGAGCACAAAATAGTTTACTAATAAAGCCCTCCAATGGATCGAAATCATAACAGTTAACTAACTGAAACTTTGTTCGCTTTTAACTATGTCAAATGTAGTAAACACCATAAGCGGTCATTTATACGTCGCTAATTTCTAAAATAAACTTAGATATCTACAGATTGGTAGCATATTAAACCAAACGCATTCTCATATCAATTCTAAATTTCCAAAAAATTAAAGAGATCTTAGCTCAGCATAGTGCTCACGTAGAAAAAGAGACACTTAGCTGATAATCAATATTGGAAATAGCCAAAAACTTTAAAGAAACAAGATTTCGGAGACTTTGACAGCTTAAGCTCTATTAACCAAATACCATTCATACTAAGAACCATCGTTTCTTGAAATTGTCTAATTGTACAGTGAACGCTTGACTAATTCTGAAAATCTTCTACGTTGAAATACTAAAGAAACGTATATATTTTACTAAGAAACGAGATGAGCTTCTCAAAACTCTCACTTAACTTTTTGATCACAATTTCTCCAAAAACATTACTGACATTCCTTTAGTCACTCTGAAACCTTGAAAATATGAAAGTAAATCCCATTTATTATGAATTTAAATTACGAACTAGAATATTTAAAATGATCTACATGTAATATTTATGAACCAATTATATGGAGTAATCTTTTAAACTCACAGATTCAATAAAACAACTGGCACCATTCATCTACTGACATTCTGCCACAAAGAGCACTTCATTACTGTTGCTTTAAAATACAAAATGGCAAACTTTACCGAATAATACATATTACCTAGATACCACGTTAGGTTATTTGTTACGTGTGAGACAAGGACAGTGACAAAGACATACACCAACATCTGATTTTAGTTGAAAGTGGAGTGAGTTGATTATAAAGTCAACTTTTCAGTATTACTGGTAAAACCTAGTTATCTGAAATTACACCAAAATCAAGCACACTAAACAGTAGAGTGAGGTAGCTTATTCAAATGATCCAACCTTATATAAATAACCAGATTCTTTACGATCCATAGACCGTGTTTGCTTAAATCATTACTTCGTTAAAGTAAACAAAGAAATAATTCTAGTCCATAGTTGTTTTGTCACATTACGTTGAATTAAAAATTCAAATTAAATTCAG
>NW_013752991.1:0-497 GCF_000517525.1 Limulus polyphemus | reverse complement strand
TATTTAATCTTAATAACTAGATGTGGTAACGTGGACTGTAATGACGTGTTAATATAATATACTTAACCTCAATAACTAGATGTGGTAACGTGGACTGTAATGACGTGCTAATATAATATATTTAATCTTAATAACTAGATGTGGTAACGTGGACTGTAATGACGTGTTAATATAATATATTTTTCCTCAATAACTAGATGTGTTTACGTGGACTGTAATGACGTGTTAATATAATATACATAACCTCAATAACTACAAGTGGAAACGTGGACAGTAAAGACGTGTTAATATATTATATTTAACCTCAATAACTAGATGTTTTTACGTTGACTGTAATAACGTGTTAATATAATATACTTAACCTCAATAACTAGATGTGGATGTGTGAACTCTAATGACATGTTAATATGTTTAACCTCAAAAACTAGATGTAGCAAAGTGGACTGTAATGACATGTTAATGTAATATACTTAACCTCAATAACTAGATGTGGTAAC
>NW_013752990.1:0-1135 GCF_000517525.1 Limulus polyphemus | reverse complement strand
TGCCCAATAGTGCTTTGTCACAGGGCTTAGACTAGAAACCTTCTCCCAAGCAGGGCGCACAACACTCGCTTTTAGAAAATCAATTATTGGCTTCAAATCCTGGTCCCTCTCCTGTTCTTCCCTGATATCTATATTTGATTCCACTTCACCATCATCAACTCTTTCAGTCGGCTTGACTTCAGCCCGATGGCACCCAATCAGCTCAACCTCTCTTTTAACAGTTACCGGAACTTGGCCTTTGTTGTTCCCAAACATCATTTTATCAAAATTAATTACAATCTTAATATGCATTTGTCTTCCATGTCAGCCAGGTATACTTTCTTTCTGTCCTTTATGCCTATAAGTTCAATAGTTACCCACACTGGTCCCCACAATCTTGTAGAATGTCCTGTCACACCACAAAGCTTCTCTATGGCTTCTGGTACTCCTTCGTGATTTAACACCTTGATGCTCACAAGGGTTTGCTGAGACACAGAGTCTATGACAAAGTTGCACCTTTGGCCATCCAGCTTTTCTGTCACATAGACACTGTGCTTGCTTGGCATTTTACACCTAGCTGTTGGGACTTTCATGATGGGGGTTGGTGGGCGTCGCTCAACACCAACCACTACTGGTCTCCTTGAGGCCGACTTGTTGGTAATATTCTTCCTACACTGGCTCCTCAAATGTCCGTGCTTTCCACAGTTCCAACAACCTTTCTGGATACCAGCCCTTACTGCTGTATCGTCTCCCCTGTGTTGAAGTTTCCAGCATTGAGCTCTCTTGTGCCCAGGTTTGTTACAGTGCCAGCAAAGTCCCTCAAACTTCTCTGAAAGCTGACCTTTTCTGGCCTTGAATCCAGATGACTGTACCAACCTCGGTACCTCTGTGTTGGACCTAACATAGGATTCAAATTCGAGAGCTCTGGCCATCGCATCCTGCATGGTAGAGGGGTGTGCCTGCTTCACTTGTATCTTAAGTTGTGGACTGTCCAAGGCATCTACGAACTGATCCCTCAGCAACAACTTGAGGAGATCGGGTGGTGCAGTTGGGTAGGCGTTGTGTGCCATGCTCTCCAAGTCCTGTGCCAGCTCTTGCAGGCTCTCCCCTTTAGCACGGACTCTCGTCCTGAACCTGGCCCTGTAGACTTCTGACT
>NW_013752989.1:0-1138 GCF_000517525.1 Limulus polyphemus | reverse complement strand
AGATACACACCAACAAAGTTGATGTTTGGTCGGAAACTACAGTTGCCAGTGGATCTGTTAACAGGACGGCCACCTTATGAAGAGTTGCCTGAGAATGTGTCAGAGTTTATGAAAGTGTTATCAGAAAAGAAAAGGTTTGTCCAATCTAGTACGAGCAGGGGTTGTTGTTAGTCTTTAATGTGTTGTTGTATCTAGCCTGTTACTGGCAGGAGTTGTTGTAATTCTGTAATGTGTTCTTGTGTCTAACCTAGTACAGGCAGGGGTTATTATAAGTTTTTAATGTGTTGTTGCATCTAACCTTGTTTTGGTACGGGTTGTTGTAAGTCTTTAATACATTGCTGTAACTACCCAGGTACCGGCAAAGGTTGTTGTAAGTATTTAATATGTTGTTGTAACAAATCTGTTACTGGCTATGTATTTCTAATTCTTTAATGTGTTGTTGTATCTAACCTGGTACTGACACGGGATGTTAAAAGTCTTTAATGTGTTGTTATATCTAACCTAGATATGGCACGGGTCGTTGTAAGTCTTTAATGGGTTGTAGTATCTAACCTGGTACTGGCAGGGTTTGTTGTAAGTCTTTAATTTCTTGTTGAATCTAACTGGGTACTGTCAAAGGTTGTTGTAAGTCTTTAATGTGTTATGGTATCTAATCTGGTTGTGGAATGGGTTGTTGAAATCTTTATTGCGTTGTTGTATCTAACCTGGTACTGGCAGGAGTTGTAAGTCTTTAATATGTTATTGTGTCTAACCTGGTACGGGCATAGGTTGTTATAAGTTTTTAATTTATTATCGAAACTAACTGGGTACAGGCAAAGGTTATTGTAAGTCTTTAACGTGTTGTTGCATCTCACCTGGTACTGGCATGGGTTGTTGAAATCCTTATTGCATTGTTGTATCTAACCTGGTTCTGGCACGGGTTATTGTAAGTCTTAAACACATTGCTGTAACTAACCGGGTACTGGCAAAGGTTGTTGTAAGTATTTTATATGTTGTTTTAACACACCTGTTACTGGCTATGTATTTCTAATTCTTTAATGTGTTGTTGTGTCTAACCTGGAACTGGCAGGGTTTGTTGTACATCTTTAATGTGTTGTTGAATCTAACCGGATACTTGCAATGGTTGTTGTTAGTCTTC
>NW_013752988.1:0-1393 GCF_000517525.1 Limulus polyphemus | reverse complement strand
CTGCAATTGAACCACTGCAACTGATGGGAAGCTAGAGTATTGTTTGACATGAGCTTTTCCATCTTCATAAAAAAATGATATCGTTATGCCTAGGAAAAGATTTCTTGAAGAACCTGATACTTTTTCTGTAGCTTTCTCGAAAACAGCTTGGTGTTAACAATTGAGCGTATACAACATTGTGACTCATTTCCTAAACCTCCCATTGCACCCAACACTGTAAATAACTGCGTTGGAGATGTAACATTATTTCCCATGATCACATATCTAAAAACATGGGCCATTGCATAATCAAAATGAGCATCAATCAAACTCTTACCAACCTGCGTATCTGTATGGATATACTGTACAATGTTTATTGGACATGTTTCGTATTGTCATATTCCAACAATAAGATCGTGCATTTGATACGCCTTCGCATTATCACTTTGGATAATTACTTTTTTGATATGCGAAAAATCTTTATGCAGCTGTATATACAAAGCTTCCAAAACTGAGAGTACACTAAATTAATCATGCTTCGAATCCCCACTAGTTACATGATCATAATATATTTGATCAAAGTCAGCCTGTTACAATATATGTTTCTGGATTCAAAGTTGGAAGCATTTGAATCATTGTACCATGCCAACTCAATCTGCGTTTTCCAATATGCTCTATACTTTTCTCAGGATAATATAATGGGTTGAACTTCATCATGTAATCCATTAAACAGTACACCGTATCATACTATTTCTCACGAAGCATCATTTACTTTAACTTTAAAATTTCCACCCGTTGATTGAGTACACCTGTTGATTTTGTTAAAAATATCATCAAACATATGATAATGATCTGTAATAACTTTTTCCATCAAATCATCCATGAAAGCAAAGATAATTTGACAAGTACGACAAGTTTTGTTTGGTGAACACTACTTTTATTAAAAGCATGATTTATACAATGGGAATCATATTTTGAGCTATCACCACTACAACGTGATGCTTCTTTATCCAAATGGCATTTCACAAGTTGATTCACAACCAGCATTTTGTTTCTGTACTCATCCGGTATATCTAAATCGATTGTATCAATGATAGAAACCAAGCGATCTAACGAATCATTCACCAAAATCCCAGTTGCATAGTCCACAGCAGTCAAAGCTTTCATATAATTGAAAGTCAAAGCATTTACCAATTTGAAGCACGTTCTTCTACAAATAGTTTCACTAACATGTTCCACATATGATCTGTACATCAATTCTGGAATCCTTTTCCGGGTGATTTTTGCAATCGATGCACTTCCGATTTCAACGTTAAGTTCACCCCATGAAAGTAGTTACATATTTGATGGGGACAAGATGAATCTGACTGCAGCTGACATAATGGAAGTATCATATTTTACAATTGACCTTTTT
>NW_013752987.1:0-1138 GCF_000517525.1 Limulus polyphemus | reverse complement strand
GTCCAAATCCTTATATCCAGTAATATCCAAAGCTTTAATGTCATTAACAAATTTAAATAATATTTTGACCATTACTTTATTTATGTCGTTGAAGTACTCCACTCATAACGTTAATCCAGTTTCACTGAACTCCATTTATAACAACCCCTGATTTCTTTTCTTCTAGCCACTCTTCTGTCCAATGACTGAACCGATGAATTATACTTAAAGAGATAACTTTTAAGAACCCTTTTAGGTTGCACCTTTGGAAATGCTTTCTGAAAATACAGATATACAAAATTCACATCTATATTTTCATCTACATAAGTAGTAACATCTTCAAAAACGTCAAAAAGATTAGTAGAGCAAGATTATCCAGTAGTGGAACCATATTTATTATCCAACAAAATCTCATTAAATGACTTTGCAGAGCATCTTTTATCTACTTTCAGAATTCTCACCATTGACTAACATATATATATATATAATGACTAGGACCATTCTTATTAGCTCCTTTAAAAAATGGTGTAATATTAGCTTACTTACAATATTTTGGCACATTCGTGCCTACTATTCAAAGACTTAGAAAAAATAATAGCAAGTCTCTCACATACTACATTTTTAATCTCTTTCAAAACTCTTCAGTAAATCTTATCTCTTTGAGATTAAGCAAAACATAAGCACAAAAAGTGGGGAGGACGGGTGGGAAGTGCTATCTGCTCTACCCGTCCCTAATTTAGCACTGTAAGACCAGAGGGAAGGAAGCTAGTCATCACCACCCACTGCCAACTCTTAGGCTACTTTTTTACCAATGAACAGTGGTATTGACCGTCATATTATAATGCCCCAACAGATGAAAAGACGAGCATGTTTGGTGAGACGAGGATTTGAAAGACCCGCAAATTGCGAGTCGGGTGCCCTAACCACCTGGCTATACTGGCCCAGGATGTGTGACAAAAGGTAAGCATCTAATGAAAACTCATTTTTAATGTAAGAAAATGTCAGCTTTCAATATGATATCTTACCTTCTTAGGGAAGAACGAGCGATTTGGATAAAGGAGAACATATGTTTTATGGCATAGGATATGAGATACATCAAAGGCAAACACATACGACCGACAACGACCATAGGCCAAAATGAGCAGGAAAATGGTCTTCT
>NW_013752986.1:0-1137 GCF_000517525.1 Limulus polyphemus | reverse complement strand
CAGAAGTTGAATTTTTTAGATCTATATGGTTTATTGGTTAAAACTATATATAAGCTAGATTATTTATAGTGAGAATATTTATCTGCCAAAATGTATGAAAGGTGGAGAGGAAAAATCCACGAATAAATGGTTTACTATAGAAATATACAAAAGTTCCGAGAAATGTATTGGATTATTTATACATCCCCAAGTATAAATATCAAGTTAAATATCATGAACACTGGCTTTTAGTTACTGTATTCCTCTAAAGTCGCTCTTCCAGTTTGTGGTGTAATCAATTATTCATCTGATGATATAATAGGAATTTTGAAAAGACATTTGATTTTTTTCTTAATCTTTCAAGCTTTTGAAGTTTATAAGTTAGCTATTAAACTGAACTGAAGTCATTGATAGCAACCTGAAAATTATATTACACAAATCGACTACTTCTATAAAACAATGTTGTACAAAGGGGACCCTTGTGACGTCATAGCTCTCGATAACTAGCTGTTACATGTCTTCATTCCTTATAAGTATATTTACCAATCATATGTTTACTGCTCAGTAGATTGAAGAGAGTAAAACAGTGTGTTATTTATTAATTATGTTACACGTAATTTTAAAGACGTAAGTATGAATGACATACTTTACTTTTTTTAATTCAGTAGAATATTTAGAAAATACACCTATTATTAAATGTTGTTCTGATATGTGAAAGCTATAGTGAAGGCAAGCCTTAAAATGACGAAATATTTATTATGCTATAGACCACTGCACGAGTAAACATACATACGTTGGCTAAGAAGGTTGGAAGTTACCATTCAAGTTCCAGTAATGTAATATTAGACGTTGGTTTTAAAGACAGTATATATTGACCAGATATCTTAGGTTAACTGTGCTGTTCTTATAGGTATTTAACAATCATGAGAACTGGAATGTTTGCTATCTTCGATATACAAGTTTTACCCATCACACCTTGGGGTCTGTTTTAGTCGTTTGTTTTAACATTTTCTTTTATTAGCTGTCCTTAAGTGGCACAACGGTAATTCTGAAGGCTTATAACGCTAAAAACCTGGTTTCGGTACCCATGGTGGGCATAGCAGAGATAAGCCATTGCGAAGCTTTGTTCTTAACAACAAAGAAATTTATTAGCTTTTC
>NW_013752985.1:0-1953 GCF_000517525.1 Limulus polyphemus | reverse complement strand
GAAAGGACTTTGCTGGCACTGTAACAAACCTGGGCACAAGAGAGCTCAATACTGGAAACTTCAGCACAGGGGAGATGATACAGCCTGGAAAGGCTGCTACCCAGAAAGGGTGTTGGAACTGTGGGGGAGCAAGGACATCTGAGGAGCCAGTGTAAGAAAAATACCACCAATAAGTCAGCTTCGGGAAACCAGTAGTGGTTGGTGCTAAGCAATGCCCACCAACCTCCATCGTGAAAGTCCCAACAGCTAAGTGTAAAATGACAAGCACACATAGTATCTCGGCTGCACAAACCTGGTAGAGCACAGAATAAGCACAGGCAATCACCGTCCAATAAAGATCTCTCCAAGGAGAATAGCTCTGTGGACTTCAGGGCTCTTAACAGCATAACCGAAAAAAACTCATACCCACTGCCAAGAATTGATGATACTCTTGATGCCCTAAGTGGAGCCAGGTGGTTTTCAACTCTGGACGTAAAGTCAGGTTTCCATCAAGTAAAAATGGCTGAAGCAGATAGACCCAAGACAGCATTTAGTTATGACCAAGGTCTCTGGCAATACCGAGTGATGCCATTCGGGCTCAGTAATGCTCCAGCAACATTTGAGAAGCTGATGGAACGAGTATTGGAAGGCCTACAATGGAGGATAGCCCTAGTGTACCTGGATGATGTCATTGTATTTGCAACAACTTTTGATGAGGAAATGTCCTGGCTAGAGGAAGTATTCAAGCGTTTGAAAGCAGCAAACCTTTAACTCCATCCCAAGAAATGCCACTTGTTCCAGAAAGAGGTGCTTTACTTAGGGCACAATGTAAGTGAGCGTTGTAAGTTTCTTGGGATTTTGTACCTATTACCGGAAGTTTGTGAAGGACTTTGCAACTATAGCTGCTCCACTATAGATTTGACTAAAAAAGGCCAGAAGTTTGAAAGGACAGTTTCTTGCCAGCATTCTTTCAAGGCATTGAAGGAAAAATTGGCCTCCGCTCCACTTTTAAAGCTTCCAGATCCCTCACTGCCGTACTTACTGGATTGTGATGCTAGTAATGTCGGAATTGGAGGAGTGTTGTCTCAGAAAGTGGGTGAAAACGATCATGTGGTGGCCTACTTCAGTAGGGTTTTGAGTAGACCAGAGAGGAACTACTGTGTAACACAGAGGGAACTCCTTGTTATAGTAAAGAGCCTGACATATTTCCATCCTTACTTCTATGGTGCAAGGTTTACCATCAGGACAGACCATGGTGCGTTATGCTGGTTAAGATCATTAAAGAACCCAGAGGGACAACTGTCATGTTGGATTGGAAAGATAGACCAGTATAATTATGACATTGAATACAGAGAGGGAAAATCTCATGGAAATGCCGATGGACTGAGCCGAAGACCCTGCAAAAGTGACTGCAGACATTGCTGCAAAAGAGAATTTGAACTAACCAGGTGCCATCAAGCTGAAGTCAACCCGACTGAAAGAGTTGATAATGATGAAGTGGAACCAAATATAAATATCAAAGCAGAACAGGAGAAAGACCAAGATTTGAAGCCAATAATTGATTTTCTAAAAGCAAGTGTTTTGTGCCCTGCTTGGGAGAAGGTGTCTAGTTTAAGCCCTGTGACAAAGAATTATTGGACACAATGGGACCAGTTGAAGCTTGAAGATGGTATTCTTCTCCAGAGATGGGAAACTGCAGATGGGAAAGTGACGACCTAGCAAACAGTTATACCAAGAAAGTTACGAGAAGTTGTGCTGCGTCAATCCCATGATCCTTTCACAGGAGGACATCTCGGAATTAAGAAGACATTGAGTCACCTACAAAAAAGATTTTACTGGATAGATATGAGGCAAGATGTAGAAGAATGGTACAGGACATGCAGTACATGTTGTGCTAGAAGGGGACCCAAGCATAAGGGACTGCTCCAATGAAGTTATATAAAGTTGGCGCAACCAATGGAAAGAGTAGCCGTT
>NW_013752984.1:0-1339 GCF_000517525.1 Limulus polyphemus | reverse complement strand
AGTTTGGTTACTTTACCTTGTGTTAGATAAAATACTCTGTATAATGTAAGTTAGATTACTTTACCTTGTGTTAGATAAAATACTCTGAATAATGTAAGTTAAATTATTTTATCTTGTGTTAGATAAAATACTCTGTATAATATAAGTTAGATTACTTTACCTTGTGTTAGATAAAATACACTGTATAATGTAAGTTAGATTACTTTACCTTGTGTTAGATAAATACTCTGTATAATGTAAGTTAGATTACTTTACCTTGTGTTAGATAAAATACTCTGAATAATGTAAGTTAAATTACTTTATCTTGTGTTAGATAAAATACTCTGTATAATGTAAGTTGGATTACTATATCTTGTGTTAACTGATGAACCACGTAAAAACATGAGTTAAATTAGTGTGCGTTAACTAAAATATGCATAAAATTACGATTGAAATCACCATATAATTTACAATATCACCATATAATTTAAAATATCATCATATACAATATCACCATATAATTTACAATATCATCATATACAATATCACCATATAATTTAAAATATCATCATATACAATATCACCATATAATTTACAATATCATCATATACAATATCACCATATAATTTACAATATCATCATATACAATATCACCATATAATTTACAATATCATCATATACAATATCACCATATAATTTACAATATCATCCACCATTATAAATATACACGGATAAAACCAACCAGAAATTTTGATAAAGGTCCTGGCTGTAAAATTAAGATCTGGAAAGTACCGTTTGCAAAACTCAGATCTGGATGCAAATTGATGATCATAGATAGATTCAAGCTTGGAAGAATGACAAAGATTTAAAGAGTGAAGGCATGATTAAAGGTTGATATAGTTTTCACGTTCTGTATTATAGTAGTAAAAGATAAATAACAAAGTGGGAATTTCAAAACGTGCAAATAAAGCTGGAGGTACTGTACACATTATTTACTCAAAATACAAACCTCTATTTCGACTCCATGCTGTTACCTAGAATTACATTTGCTGGAGTCAAAATATGGATTTGTAGTTTGAGTAAATAATGTCTACAATACCTCCAGCTTTGTTTCCTTACTTTTTTACGATCCCTATTTGCACGTTTTTAAAATTATCAATTTTTTATTTATCTCGTTTACTGGCTTTTGTCATTGAGATTTGTTTGACAATATAGTGAGAATTTATAGTTTCTGTGTAATTAAATTATATATATATATATATAATGCATAGCAATGAACAAATACATGCCTTGACTATGACTCCCCCCCCCCCTTAAGTGTGTGTAAAATTATACCAGTAGAAAATCAGCCTTTTCAAGT
>NW_013752983.1:0-1135 GCF_000517525.1 Limulus polyphemus | reverse complement strand
GTTTGTTAGCAATTCGTAGAAACAAATACTATGGTATTCTGTTTGATTCCACACCTGATTTAGCCCATTGTGAGCAATTGGTCCAAGTGATTCGATTTGTTGACATTGACTTTAAGACAAGAAAAGTAGAAGTCATAGAATCATTTATTGACTTTATACAGATAAAGGAAAAATATGCTGCCAATATTATTAGAAGCAGGTGGAATTTTATTGAGTGATTGTTGTTCACAATGCTATGATAATGCTGCTGTCATGTCAGGTCATCTGTCAGGCGTTCAACAAAGAATTCTGAACAAAAATCCAAAAGCAGTGTTTATAAACTGTGACAACCATAGTTTGAACTTAGCATGTCTTCATGCTGCAAGTCAGAAAACAACAGTTATACATTTTTTGGTATAATTGAAGCATTTATAATTTCTTTGCTCATTCAACAACTCGATGGGACGAACTGCAGCAGGAGTTTAAGATCTCTGTCAAGCGTGAATCAAAAAAACGGTGGAGTGCAAGAGAAAAGGCAGTAAAAGTTGTACATGAAAAACTGGATGAATTGCTAGGACTGTTAGAGCAATTAAGCGAGAATGGCAACGGGCTGAAACAAAATGTGGTGCTCATAATATTCTGCAACGCATGCTTACGTTTGATTTTCTTGTACTTTGGCATTTTTGGAGAAATCTTTTACCATCTATCAATCGAGTGCAGAAACGTCTTCAGGACCTAAAAATGAATTTTAGAGAAACAGCTGCTGATCTTGATTCTTTGAAAGAGAAACTGATAGAATCACGTGAAAAGTCCTGTCAAGAAGCATTTAATGTGGGCAAGAATCAATGTGAAACATGAGGATTGACCACTGAAAGAAGAAAAATACGTCGTAAACGAATGCCAGGTGAAAATGCAGCTGATGCTGGATTGACTGATGAACAGGAAATTTATCGCATCACGAAGGGTGTTATTGATCGCTTGATTACAGAAATAACAGGAAGATTTTCTCGCTTACTAGATTTAGATTCACGGTTTGTATTTCTACTAGATGTGCAAAATATTGTTTCTGAAGATTTCAAAGTACGTAAAATTGCAAGAAAAATAGTTCTGACTTAGCAAAGAGCTATCCAGGTGATATTGATGGACCAGAATTGTA
>NW_013752982.1:0-1230 GCF_000517525.1 Limulus polyphemus | reverse complement strand
TGTCTTACTTCAAAAGCTATTCCACTGTCAAACGTAGTTGGTATTACATGCGACGGACCTAATGTTGAATTAGGAGAATATAATTATTTCTGTTGTCACCTGAGGACCAATGTACCCCATATTGTTCTTAACTGTCTTTACCACTCTGCAGTTCTTATTGCTAGCAAAACATGTTTTAATCTTTCACGAGAGCCAAAAGATTTTATTAGCGGTGCATATGTTTACACATCTGCTAACTCCTAAAGGTGTGAGCAGCTTTAGAAAGTACAGGAATACTTTGGTGATAAAGTTAATAAGGTTCTCAGATTAGCTACAACTCGATGGTTATGCATGCACTAGTCCATTGTTCTTATTTTGCATAACTAGGATGTATTAAAACTTACTTTCATATTGCTGCATTTGAAGATAAACTGTTAGTAGCAAATAATATTCTTGTTGGCCTAAATGATGCGTGTGTAAAATTATACTTTCCTGAAGTACATTATTGAGTACTTCAACTCCTTCAATGCCCTATTACAATCAAGAGGAAACTTGATACACAAAATTGTTAAAAGCTCCTCCACCCCTTTTCTGCAAATCTGTTAAAGGTCTTTCGAGACCAATCATTGCCTCACAAAATTACCTGCTACTTTCTCAATGAGAAGTATTTAGATCCAGAATGTGAAGCGCTTGTAGAAACGTTCCCTTAGACGAGTGAGAGGGATTTCAGATTTAGAATTCTTACTTTTTATGATAGAGCAGCGAAGGAGATAAAAGCAAGACTGTTTTAAAATAAACGATATTTAAAGAAATAAATTCATAACCCCAAGCATTGATCTGAATGCAATCGTGGTAACCTTAAGAATCTGACATTACTGTCCCAGAGATTTAAAGATGTTTTTGGTTCAAGACGAGACTGATCATAGAATGACGTAATTTACCATACTTTTATGAGGAGGATGACAAAATCTTAATGATTTCTCAACCTTTAAATGAGTTTTAATAAATTATTTTGCTAGCAAAAGACTTTAGTGACAATTTTACTTTCCCTAACTTATATATGCTGGCTAATCTAGTACTTGTACTACCTCATTCAAATGTTGAGGCAGGGAGAATTTTCTCCATCATGGCTAAGCTAGTGCTTGCACTACCTCACTCAAATGCTGAGGCAGGGAGAATTTTCTCCATCATGGCTAAGCTAGTGCTTGCAATACCTCACTCAAATGTTGAGGCAGGGAGAATTGTCTCCAT
>NW_013752981.1:0-1137 GCF_000517525.1 Limulus polyphemus | reverse complement strand
AAAAGAAACAAGAAGAACGAGAAAAGAAACAAGAAGAGAGATTACAGCAGTTGCAAGAAAACCTGCAACAGTAGCAGCTCGAACAGAAAATAAAAAGAAGAGAGATTACAGCAGTTGTTGAAGGAAAAAAAGAAACAAGAAGAACGAGAAAATAAACAAGAAAAGAAACAAGAAGAACTAGAAAAGAAACAAGAAGAACTAGAAAAGAAACAAGAAAACGAGAAAAGAAACAAGAAGAACTAGAAAAGAAACAAGAAGAACGAGAAAAGAAACAAGAAGAGAGACTACAGCAGTGGTAACTGGAACAAGAAAGGAAACAAGAAGTACAAATGGAAAACATTAGTGAATTTAAAAGCGAATTAGATACATTAAAGGATGATTTATTGTCTTTTACACAAGGAAGATACATTAACCATCGACTTGATCAGCCCCAGATAATGGCAAGCCCCTTCCAGACCCCTCAGCTAAACCCTAATGCAGACATCTTCAGTCCTGTTAGAAGTCACATCCCAGATATGAATGTCAGTAATAGGAGAGATCCAGTACGAAGGAAGCCACAGGAATTTTATGGGAAGGCACTGTGGGAAGCATATAGAGCACAATTTGAGCTACTGGCAGAAATGAATGGATGGACAGAGGAGCAGAAAGCAGTATATCTGGCAACGAGCTTGAAGGGACAACCACTGGAAATACTTGGACAATTGTCAGCAGACGACAGGCACAACTATAGAGCACTGGTAGCGGCTCTAGAACTCAGGTACGGAACCCAAAATCAGTCTGAAATCTGCAGGGCTAGGTTTAGGACGAGAGATCGTGCTAAAGGGGAGAGCCTGCAAAAGCTGGCACAAGACTTGGAAAGTATGGCACACAAGGCCTACCCAACTGCACCACCCAATCTCCTCAAGTTGTTGCTGAGAGATCAGTTTGTAGACACCTTGGACAGTCCACAACTAAAGATACAAGTGAAGCAAGCACATCCCTCTACTATGTAGGATGCAATGGACAGAACTCTTAAATTCGAATCCTATGTTCAGTCCAGCACAGAGGTACCAAGGTTGGTACAGTCATCAGGATTCAAGGCCAGAAAAGGTCAGCTTTCAGAGAGGTTTGAGGGACTTTGCTGGCACTGTAACAAAC
>NW_013752980.1:0-609 GCF_000517525.1 Limulus polyphemus | reverse complement strand
GTAGTGGTTTGTAATCGTATTGGCTGATTGTAAATCATGTCTAACACCAACTAATGTATTAGACTTTAGGTCTAATTGCAGTTATAACTTTATTTCTAGACCCTAGGTCCATCATCATACAAATCTAGCCTATATTATAAGCATACTTAGACCTATTCTGACTATTAAACTAGGCATTGCACTGTGACAGATCTAATGACTAAGTTAATAGATCTAGATGTAACATTTGTTCTAAAAGTTAGGCCTAATAAGTCTAAATCTAGAATTGATGAAGCAGGGTTATATCTAGATCTGGGTAGATTCAATACAAGGTGCTTTCAATCTATGCACCCAAATCTAAGGTCTAGTTTAGATTTATAAAGCTAAATTTCTGTCATTATTATTACATCTAAATCCAAACCTCTAACTAAAAAAGATGGAAATAACAGGTCTAACATTAATGTTAGATCTAGATGTACTAGCGACTTAATTAGCACCACTAATTAGTTAGGCTATATTTAAGTTTTATCATTCTATCAAAACCTTTAATATTAAATATACCCTTTGAGCCTCTAGGCTTATATTATGTTATGATTACACCCTTCTCCACGGTATGTGTAATTTTCATTC
>NW_013752979.1:0-2119 GCF_000517525.1 Limulus polyphemus | reverse complement strand
GTAACAGGGCGAGGTAGGTATAAGCCTATAAACAACGTTGTAGCCTATATAAATGATTAGTGCAACTTTAAGATCTTCGTACAAGGATTTTGGAACTACACGGAGAATTGTTTGTTGATTTTTTTCAGCGTAAAGTTACACAATGGATTACCTTACGCTCTGTCCGCTACGGGGAATCGGACTCTGGACGTAAGACCGTGAACTTAACCCTGACTCACTGCAAGACTGGTTGGTTGTTTTGAATTTCGCGCAAAATTACACGAGGGCTATCTGCGCTAGCCGTCCCTAATTTAGCAGTGTAAGACTAGAGGGAAGGCAGCTAGTCATCACCACCCACCGCCAACTCTTGGGCTACTATTTTACCAACGAATAGTGGGATTGACCGTCACATTATAATGTCCCCACGGCTGAAAGGGCGAACATGTTTGGTGTGATGGGGATTCATCAGGTACATTAGGACAAAACTTTGTCGAAACGTTGTACATTTGCTGTTATGTTAAACTTATATTAAAGTTTTTCTTCATTACCCATTCAAGCCGTCTCCAGCCATTATTAGTCTCAAAGTGGGTTCCTCGTCATCGAATTTCAACTCATATGTGACATTTCTAGTGTTTTTTCTAGGGTGTGTGTGGTGGGGGGGGGGTCAAGTGGTTATTAAATAGAAAACTAGGCTCTTTTCATTTAATAAGTGGCCATTTATTCTGTTTTAGTTATCATAAGAGCCTCGCGGCGGTCCGAAAGTGTTTCAAACTACCTTTAAACCCGCCCCCTAGGTCTCATATGATTGGAGATACTTCTTTCGGTTAATGTTATACAGTATGATTACCCTACCCTGCCAAAAAAACAAAAACTTTCATGTCAGTAGGAATCACAGTGTAAGGAGAATTGAAAAATCTTAAAAGACTGAATCCTTATATCTCGGATAGGAAGGTAGAGCTCTCCTATAGGGGTCTTTACCACTGGAACGCGTAGACTAGAAGGTTTTTTTTTTTGAATTTCGCGCAAAGCTACACGAGGGCTATCTGCGCTAGCCGTCCCTATTTTAGCAGTGTACGACTAGAGGGAAGGCAGCTAGTCATCACCACCCACGGTCAACTCTTGTGCTACTCTTTTTACCAACGAATAGTGGGATTGACCGTCACATTATAACGCCCCCACGGCTGAAAGAGCGAGCATGTTTGGTGTGACGGGGATTCGAACCCGCGACCCTCATATTGCGAGTCGAGTGCCGTAACCACCTGGCCATGCCGGGCCAAAGTAGAAGGAAAGCAACTAGTAAATAGTAACCGCCAACTCTTATCTGATATAATAGTGGGATTAGACTATCACTTTTTTAACGCACCCACGGCCTTAAAATGAAAAGTAAAACACGAACCCTTGGATTCACGGCCCGAGCACTTAGCAGCGCCCAGTCCTATATTCCTTATTAAAATGTTAGTTTCAAGTTTATCTACATATATAGTTTATTTTTAGCCCAAGGCTACACAATAGGATATCTTCCCACCTCGGGGAATCAAATCTTTGATTAGAGAGAGACTTACAATAGTTTTTTCTATGTGTTGCGTCAGCGAGTCACATGTCTTCTGTGACGCCACGTTTCTAGAACTATCCTGTACCTTGGCGAATGCTCTAGTATTTACTAGATATAGGGTAGCCTGGTATATAAAAGAGGGTGACGGAATAATGTAAGGTGTGTGTAGATAGTGAGTAATTGAACTGCAGTCACAAGGTATTGTTGAAGTTAACGTTCGTTCGTTATAGTGTTTGTTTTAGCGCGAATATTGAAATTAAGTGTATCGTAAAGTTATATTCGGAAAGAATAAGCCAGTTTTAATAAGTAAGGACTTGTGTCGTTAAAGTTTCGTCGGAACGAAGTTACGGAAAAGTTAATTAACAACCGGAGACGTAACATATGTAACACTATATTGCACACGTGCAAGATATTTCTTTTACTGCATCAAACGAAATTTCAAAAGATTCTTCGTTTTTTTTTAGACAACCACGGCTAAAAACTTTGGTCTTGAGTCAATACCATAAATAAAATATTTTTCAAATTTTTACACAGCATTACAAATGATAATACTGCAGAATGAAACGAAAAGGATCCAACCCTCACCGG
>NW_013752978.1:0-1692 GCF_000517525.1 Limulus polyphemus | reverse complement strand
GCCATACTTTCCAAATCGTGTGCCAGCTCTTGCAGGCTCTATCCTTTATTTTCATACCTGATTTTTAGAGCAGCTACCAATGCTATTTAGTTGTGCCTGTCATCTGCTGACAACTGTCCAAGTATTTCCACTTTGAAATTTACTAATCTTTTCCGTTTGTGTATGGTGGCTTTCTGTCATTTTCTTCCAACCACTGCTGTTGTCTCTCTTCTTGTTCATTTTCTTTCTCCTCCAACCACTGCTGTAGTCTCTCTTCTTGTTTCTTTTCTTTCTCTTCCAACCACTGCTGTAGCCTCTTTTCTTGTTTCTTGTCTTTCTCCTACAACCACTGCTGTAATATCTCTTCTTGTTTCTTTTATTTTTCCTCCAACCACTGCTGTAGTCTCTCTTTTTTGTTTCGTTTCTTTCTAGTCCAGCCACTGATGTCGTCTCTCTCTTCTTATTTATTTTCTTTCTCTTCCAACCACTGCTGTAGCCTCTCTTCTTTTTTACTTTCTTTCTCCTCCAACCACTGCTGTAGTCTTTATACTTGATTATGTTACAAAGTGATACATTGGGTGAATTTCATACTTGATTATGTTACAAAGTGATACATTGGGTGAATTTCATACTTGATTATGTTACAAAGTGATACATTGGAACTAATAAAAACTAATAGAACTTATTGAAACTTTGAAAAGAAGTAACACTATTGCATGTTGCATTTTAAAAGTTTCTTGTAAATATTTTAATTGTCTGTATTATTTTACAAGTTACAGCTTTTACTGTAAGATTTCTCTTTAGAACAAGTGCAACGTTGGTGCGATCACTCTCAAGTACACAAGTTTTAATGGTAAAGAACGTTTTAGTTTTTAAAGCAACAATCTAACAATGTATTTCAATTCTGAAATTGAGAGTGGTTACTCATTCATGCATATCAATTAGTGTGAATTGTCAGAAACAGAAAAAAATGAATAAATTAAAAACTATGGAATATTGTATGCAAAATATTTGTATAAGATTAGAAATGTGTGGGGAAGTGAGAATCCAAGACATATGTGCCTGGGTATTTGTTAATCGTGGGATCATTAGATTTTATTAACAAAGTTAATTGATTTTTATTCTGTTAATGTCAAGCTTATGTTTTACTACCGTTACATTCTATTCAGAAAAACTGTTTTTATTCATATTGTTACGACAGCGGAAGTTACGCGACGCTGGGAGCATATATGAGCCTGGCGAGAAAAACCAGCGCAATTGAAGAGATATAGATAGATTGAAGAAATAGATAATTGAGTCAAGCTAACAGTAGGCACCGTAAGTAAAGTGTGTGAATCACTGTGATTTATAACGTGTGTTAATAAGGTTGTTAAGTTTAAAGTGACTGTGGAAATTCTGTGTGTTACAAAGTTTTTATCTAGAAAGAATAAACTAGTTTTAATTTAGGACTTTTATCGCTAAAGTTCTGCGGAAATAATTTGTATCAGAAATTAACAAAGGAGCAGAGACGTAACAAATTGGTGTCAGAGAGTGGGACAGATAAGAAAAAAGAAGATGGAAACGAGAAGTGGCAAATCAAACTACAGCTTATCAGATTTGATGGCAGCAATACAAGAACAGCAAAAGAAACAAGAAGAGAGATTACAGCAGTGGTTGTAGGAGAAAGAAAAGAAACAAGAAGAGAAATTCACCCAATGTATCACTTTGTAACAT
>NW_013752977.1:0-1138 GCF_000517525.1 Limulus polyphemus | reverse complement strand
CATGCATAAAATGAATTTCGTGGCGTATTCATAGGATAATTATTGGTAAACATCAGTTAGATTAACAATTTCTAATATATAGAAAAGCCAGTGCGTATTGGTAACACTACGTTCCAACAGTGGCTTTTATGTCATGTTGCTTAGCAACAAAAATATAACCTAATATTGTTGTTAGTCTATGTACTGAAAGTAAAAAATGAAATGCATAGACAGCAAAACTGGAAAATATATTTGTTGATTTATTAATTTAGTCTCCGTTGATTAAATAGGTTTGTTTGTTTTTTATTTAAAACGTTGGTAACATAACAATAAATAGCTTAATCCAGAAACGATTTAAGTTTAAAATTGAATTGATATTTACTTTCATGATAAATTTTTATGCTCTTGGCTCTAGGCAAGGTGATCCCCGACTACGTCTTTACTTTAGGCTCATTATACCAACATTCACTACACTTATAAGGTTTCACGACACCCTTTCACTCCGTCACTAAAATCGTAATGGACAGACAGTAATCGAACTATTCTATCTAGATAAATGCATTTTGGCTTTTATGACTACTCCTACTTCGAGAAATCAGTTGTTACGTGACACACACTTTTATATAGGGTATATAACGTGACGTAACCAGCGGGGATTAGACGAGTATGTTCTAAAGATTAGTATACTATACAAATAGATTTGGATAAACAGGACTCGACAGAAACTGTTGAGTAGATTGGACGTTCTAGAAGTCGGCTGTTTATATATATATATATATATTTTTTTTTATTCGATTGGATTTCCTGAATGATAAATCTTAAGGCCTAATCGTTGTTTTCTGTAAGTTCTAAAACACTCGACTAATAATATTAGCTACTCTTAGTATTTAAAAAGGCAATTCTTAGAATACTGAAATTGTCACTCAAATGACACATTTTAAACTCACCAAAAAATGCTTCTACACAGAAGACCGATACTCCTAACTATTTCCTTCTTACATTAAGGCCTGGTGATTAGGGTACTCGATCGCAATACGAGGTTCGTGGGTGTCAATCCTGCCCTCGAACATGGTCGCCCTTTCAGCTGTGGAGGTGTTATAATGTATCGGTCAATCCGACTATTCGTTAATAAAGTGTGTTTGTTTGTTTGAATTTCGTG
>NW_013752976.1:0-1678 GCF_000517525.1 Limulus polyphemus | reverse complement strand
ATAACGGTATTTTTAATAATTCTTACACTAGATTTTGTGACATTCATAATGGTATTTTTAGTCTTTCTTTCACTAGATTTTGTTGACTTTGATAATGGTCTTTTTAGTAATTTTTGCACAATATATTTTGACATTCATAATGGTCTTTATAGTCTTTCTTTCACTAGATTTTGTTGACTTGGATAACGATCATTTTAATAATTCTTACACTAGATTTTTTGACATTCATTATGGTCTTTTTGTCCTTTTTACATTATATATTTTCGACTTTGATAACAGTATTTTTAGCTCTTTTTCCACTAGATGTTGTCGATATTGATAACGGTATTTTTAATCCTTCCTTTACAAAATCTAGTAGAAGAAAAACTAAAAACCCGTTTTCAAAGTCAAAAAATCTAGAGGAAAACGGACCAAAAGGACCCTTATAAGTGTCAACAAAATCTTATAGAAGGAGGACTAAAAGACCGTTATAACAGTCGACAAAATATAGTAAAAGAAGGACTAAAAAGACCGTCATTAAATTTAACAAAATCTTGCGCGACGTTCATAACTGTCTTTTTAGGCTATTATAGATTAGATGTTTTCGACTTTGATAGCGGTATTTTTAGTTTTTCTTACACTATATTTTAATAACTTTTATAATGGTCTTTTTTAATCCCTCTTAAACTAGATTTTTTCGACTTTCATAACGGTATTTTTAGCCCTTTTTCTACTTGATTTTCGTGACTTTCATTACGGGTTTTTAGTTTTTTCGTCTACTAGATTTTGTCGACTTTCGTTACTGTCTTTTTAAGCCTTCTTAGACTAGATTTTTTTACTTCGAAAACGGTCTTTTTAGTCTTTCTTACACTAGATTATAATGACTTTCATAATTGTCTTTTTAGTCTTTCTTGCACTAGATTTTGTTGTCATTAATAACGGATTATTTAGTCTTTCCTCTGCAAGATTTTGATAACTTTAATGACGTTTTTTTTTAGTCCTTCTTCCACTATATTTTGTCGACTGTTATAACGGTCTTTTAGTCCTCCATTCACTAGATTCTGTTGACTTTGATAAGGGTCCTTTTATTCCGTTTTCCACTAGATTTTGTTTACTTCGAAAATGGGTTTTTAGTTTTTCTTCTCCTAGGTTTTGTCGACGTTCATAACTGTCTTTTTAAGCTTTCTTAGACTAGATTTTTTTTTTACTTTAATAACGGTCTTTTAGTCTTACTTACATTAGATTTTAATGACTTTCATAATTGTCTTTTTAGTCCTTCTGGCACTAGATTTTGTTGTCATTGATAACGGAATATTTAGTCCTTCCTCTGCAAGATTTTGTTAACTTTAATGACGGTCTTTTTAGTCCTTCTTCGACTATATTTTATCGACTGTTATATCGGTCTTTTAGTTCTCCTTCCATAGATTTTTTGACATTTATAAGAGTCCTTTTAGTACGTTTTCCACTAGATTTTGTTGCCTTTGAAAACGGGTTTTTAGTTTTCATTCTGCTAGATTTTGTCGACGTTCATAACTGTCTTTTTAGGCCTTCATAGACTAGATTATTCGACTTTAATAACGGTATTTTTAGCCCTTTTTCCACTTGATTTTCTTGACTTTGATAACGGGTTTTTAGTTTTTCTTCTTTTAAATTTGTCGACTTTCATAACTGTCTTTTTAGGCCTTCATAGACTAGATTA
>NW_013752975.1:0-1134 GCF_000517525.1 Limulus polyphemus | reverse complement strand
CCAGCGGATTTGAAGAATGGAAGGTCACTTGTGGCAGGTCATCAAGTAGCCAATTTAAGGAAGGGGCATTGTTGGGTGTGTGCCAGGAGGTAGAGCCAGTACAATGTTAAAGCAAGAAGTACAACTATAAAGAAAGGACATACACTTCCAGAACATTTAACTGACCTCTATAAGAAGAGCATAGTCCATTTGGCAACACCACAGGCTCTTCAGGTAAAAGAACTTTTGGCAAATAATGCAGAAGTCTTTTCGAAAGGAGATCATAACCTCGGCTGCACAAACCTTGTAGAGCACAGAATAAACACAGGCAATCACCATCCAATAACGAACCCTCTGAGGAGAATAGCTCCAGCAAAGCGACAAGAGATAGAGAAAGTCATGGATGGTCTAATTAAGAAAGGGATAGTCGAGAAATCAGATAGTCCCTGGTCATCTCCCATCGTGTTAGTCCAGAAGAAGGATGGGACCCAACTTTGCTGTGTGGACTTCAGAGCTCTTAACAGTATAACCGAAAAAGACTCATATCCACTGCTAAGAACTGATGATACTCTTGATGACCTAAGTGGAGCCAGGTGGTTTTCAACTCTGGACTAAAAGTCAGGTTTCCATCAAGTAAAAATGGCTGAAGCAGATAAACCCAAGACTGCACTTAGTTATGGCCAAGGTCTCTGGCAATAATGTGTGATGCTATTCGGGATTAGCAATGCTCCAGCAACATTTGAGAGGCTGATGAAAAGAGTACTGGAAGGCCTACAATGGGGGATAGACATAGTGTATCTAGATGATGTCGTTGTGTTTGCAATAATGTTTGATGAGGAAATGTCCTGGCTAGAGGAAGTATTCAAGTGTTTGAAAGCAGCAAACCTCAAACTCCATGCCAAGAAATGCCACTTGTTCCAGAAAGAGTGCTTTACTTGGGTTACATTGTAAGTGAGCATGGTGTGCAAACTGATCCTGACAAGGTGAAAGCAGTGTGTGATTTGCCAACACCAGACAATGTGGGATAGTTAATAAGTTTCTTGAGACTCTGTACCTATTACCGGAAGTTTATGAAGGACTTTTGCAACTATAGCTGCTCCACTACATGATTTAACAAAAAAGGGCCAGAAGTTCGAATGGACAGTTTCTTGCCAG
>NW_013752974.1:0-1116 GCF_000517525.1 Limulus polyphemus | reverse complement strand
GATTTGTTTTTGAAATTCACGTGAAGCTACTCGATGGTTATCTGCGCTAGCCCCCCACCTAATTGTGAAATGATAGACTAAAGGGAAAGCACCTAGTCAACACCAACCAATATTGAGATGGACCGCCACGCCACAGAACGAGAAAGCATGTTCGGTGACGGGAATCGAACCCATGAGCCGGAGATTTCGAGTCAGGTACCTTAATCACCAGACCATGCATACTGTATCTGACGTTAGATGAAACTAAATGACATAGATAACTGATATCGGAGTGTAAGTCCGGCGATTCGTGGTTCGCAGCCTCTTGTCACAAAATCGCTCTCCGTAGGTGCGTTATAAAAGTAACGGTCAAATCTCACTATTCTATTACAATAGCCTAAGAGTTAGTAGTAGATGCTGTTAATTAACTGCCTTCCCTCTAAACTATCAGTTCAAAGTAAAGGACGGCTATGCACAGATACTCCTTTGAAAAGTGCGCGATAATTCTGACCCCCCCAAAAAAAACCAAAAAAAAAACCAGATACAATGTTTGGTAGAAATATTAAACAGTGAAAACAAAGAAAAAAAAACTTCTATAAATGTTTGTTTGTAGTTAAGCACAAAGCTACACAAAGGGCTATCTGTGCTCTGCCCACCACGGGTATCGAAACCCGGTTTCTAGCGTTGTAAGTCCGCAGACATACCGCTGTGCTACTGGGGGGGCTTCTATAAATGAAATTATTCCCGAAGAACCGTCCCTCTAGCGGATCTAAACAATAGTTGCGAACAGGAAATTACCATTTCAATGTTTTAGTGATCATTTAAACGTCTTGAGAATTTAACATATTTTCGTTTAGACACATAACTCCATCGTTGAAACAAAAGGTAACAAAAACAAATAGTGGGACGTTATTGAAAAGACGGTGTTTGAAAAGTCTTGTATTCGGGGTAAGACAGTTGGCACCCATTTTTACTTTTGTCGTGAATATTCAGGGTAAGACAGTTGGCACCCATTTTTACTTTTGTCGTGAACTATCAGGGTAAGCCAGTTGGCACCCATTTTTACTTTTGTCGTGAACTATCAGGGTAAGACAGGTGGCACCCATTTTTACTTTTGTTCGTGAATATTCAGGGTAA
>NW_013752973.1:0-2571 GCF_000517525.1 Limulus polyphemus | reverse complement strand
AAAAATTTGAAGCTGGAAAGAATCTTAAACGATAATAAACTAAAGAGAACACACCAATCACACATTGGAAAGTTGCAAAATTAAGGTAATGTTGATTATCACGTAAAACACACAATTGTTTGTAACGATAACTAGTCTCGTGCATTTTCTAAATATTCAAATGTCCTATACACTTCTAAAAGAATTTATAGAAACAAAATCAGAAAAGTGTTTCGGAATATTGTACTAGAAATACAACAACATTACCTTGATTTTGAAACTTTCCAATCACACATGCTGTTTTCTCTTTAGTTAATTTTAATGTTTCCAGCGTCTAAGTCTTTGTTGGCGCATTTGGAATTTCGTTTCCAGAAATACGTATATCTAGGTAAATTTTGAAGTGTTTATATCGTTTCCAGTTCGTTTACTTTAATTACCGTTTTTAACATGTTTCTATTCAAATTTATTGGTTTTGTTTTAATACTCCTTCCCTAACCTCTTTAGTGAATTTTCTGTAAGTACGATATAGCATGTTTTCTTTGGTATTTACTGTTATTAGTGTATATAAAGCTTAATCCTAGTTATTTTTATTTAGAAGATTTCCTACAGCAAACTATTTTTTTTTTATATTTAGCTTTAGATTCACGCGTTTTGTCTGTCCTTTCACTTTGTTCTTAACACTATTTATATCAGCTATTTAGTACAACAAGATTTGTTATGGTTAACACCTAACGATATCAAACACACGAAGAACTATTTTAATAGTATTTTTAATACAATATTCCGAACAGCCCTTTCTGATTTTGTTTCTATAAATTGTTTTTGAAGTGTAAAGGAGATTTGAATATTTAGAAAATGCACGAGACTAGTTTTCGTTACAAACAATAATGTGTTTTACGTGATAATCAACATTACTTTTATTTTGGTGTGTTCTCTTTAGTTTATTATCGTTTAAGCTTCTTTCCAGCTTCAAATTTTTTTTGGCGCATTTCGAATGTCGTTTTCAGAAATATGTATATCTAGGTAATATTTGAAGTGTTTATATCGTTTCCAGTTCTTTCACTTTAATTTCCGTTTTTAACATGTTTCTAATCAAATTTATTGTCTTTGTTCTTAATACTCCTTCCGTAATCTCTTTAGTGAATTTTCTGTATGGATGATATAGGATTATTTCCGTTGGTATATACTGTTATTAGTTTATATAAAACTTAATCCTAGTTACTTGATTTAGAAGATTTCTTAGAGCAAACTATATTTTTTATATTTATCTTTAGATTCAAGCGTTTTGTCTCTTCTTTCACTATGTTCTGAACACTATTTATATAAGCTATTTAGTACAACAAGATTTGTTATGGTTAACACCTAACAATATCGAACACCAGAAGAACTATTTTAAATTATCACGTAAAACACACAATCGTTTGTAACTATAACTAGTCTCGTACATTTTCTAAATATTCAAATCTCCTATACACTTCTAAAAGAATTTAAAGAAACAAAATCAGAAAAGGATGTTCGGAATATTGTATTAGAAATACAATTAAATTAGTTCTTCTGATGCTTGATATTGTTAGGTGTTAACCATAACAAATCTTGTTTTACTAAATAGCTTATATAAATAGTGTTCAGAAGATAGTGAAAGGAGCGACAAAACGCGTAAATCTAAAGCTAAATATAAAAAAAATATAGTTTTCTGTAGGAAATCTTCTAAATCAAGAAACTAAGATTAAGCTATAAGTAAACTAATAACAGTATATACCAACGGAAATAATCCTATATCATCCTTACAGAAAATACATTAAACAGGATACTATAAATATGAACAGAAACAAGTTAAAAACGGTAATTAACGTGAACGATCCGGAAACGATATAAAGACTTCAAATATTACCTAGATATACATAGTTCTGAAAACGACATTCCAAATGCGCCAAAAAGACAAAGACGCTGGAAATATGCTTAAACGATAATTAACTAAAGAGGACACACCATGTGTGATTGGAAAGTTGCAAAATCTAGGTAATGTTGATTATCACGTAAAACACACAATCGTTTGTAACTATAACTAGTCTCGTACATTTTCTAAATATTCAAATCTCCTATACACTTCTAAAAGAATTTAATTTCCTACAGAAATTATATTTTTTTATACTTAGCTTTAGATTTACGCGTTTTGTCTCTCCTTTCAATATCTTCTGAACACTATTTATATAATCTATTTAGTACAACAAGAATTGTTATTGTTAACACGTAACGATATTAAGCATCAGAAGAACTAATTTAATTGTATTTCTAATACAATATTCCGAACATCCTTTTCTGATTTTGTTTCTTCTTCTAAATCAAGTAACTAGGATTAAGCTATTAATACACTAATAACAGTATATACCAACGGAAATAATCCTATATCATCCTTACAGAAAATACATTAAACGGGATACTATAAATATGAATAGAAACATGTTAAAAACGGTAATTAACGTGAAAGAACCGGAAACGATATAAACACTTCATAATTTACCTAGATATACATATTTCTGAAAACGACATTCCAAATGCGCCAAAAAAGACGTAGATGCTGGAAATATGCTT
>NW_013752972.1:0-1711 GCF_000517525.1 Limulus polyphemus | reverse complement strand
GTTTTTTGTGACTGTAGATTTTCAGTTAACATAAACCTTTCTTTGTGCTTTGAATCTCTCAACCAACATTGCTGATGTGTGACTGGTATCTCTGAAGTGACACGTGATAACTCCATAAATGATCCTTATAAGCTGAAACAGATTTATATCAATTTGCAATGAGTATATATAGTGTTAAATTAGACTAACAACATCTAAATGATAACTTATCATTTAGATGTTGTTAGTCTAATTTAAAACTATCTGACAATATCACTGTTCTGTATTTCTCTTAATACCTTACATTACTCTAGGTTCATTCCTTGAATCTTCATCATGCACCCAGTCATGGAAAAAGGTACTAGATTTTGTCTGCAAATGATTTATGGTTATATTTCAAACTAGGCCTAATTACCATTTGGTCATTTAATTCATCATCTCATATACAGTGTTGTTAACAAAATTATAAGTTTTTAATTTTACTTATTTCTTGATGTAGAAAAGTACAACTACTTAAAACTCTGTAACATATATACTTTCACTTAATTAACTGTACTCTTTTTGTACACATGTCTGTACTTGTTTACTAGGTTTTATAAAATCTTCTAGTTGATCATATTTCCCATTGGAATCAGTTTCTCTCTCACAAAGATCTTGCTACCCTCAAGTGTCTGAATGGTCCTATCTTCTTTCCCTCGTTTCAGGTTTTATAGGTGGATACATTAAGGTTGTTTTTTTTTAAAAACATACCTTTATCTTTTCTGTTGTTTTATTCATGTGGTATCTTGTAGTAGTCACTTTTTCTTTAAAGCAAGGTTCGTTAAACTTTACTTATCAGATCAAGTGTACCAAGCCTTCGTAGTTTTTCCTTGACTTTTATTGGAAACCTCTTTCATTACTTGCCTGACTTTTCTCCCTCAATTTAACAGCTTTGACTGTCTTGATCAGTTTTCATTTTGTGTCATCTTCCTCATTTACTAGCCTATTTACTATTTGAGATTCATAACTTATTGTGCTGAGTAAGTAGTTGTGCTAATGGTGCACAAATAATCATCTTAATGGAACATTAATAGTCGTGCTAATGGTGCACAAAGAGTCATCTTAATGGAACTTAAGTAGTTATGCTAACAATGCATAAGTAGTCATGTTGAAGGTGTGTATGTAGTCATGTTGATGGTGTGTATGTAGTCATGTTGAAGGTGTGTATGTAGTCATGTTGAAGGTGTGTATGTAGTCATGTGGATGGTGTGAAAGTAGTCATGTGGATGGTGTGAAAGTAGTCATGTTGAAGGTGTGAAAGTAGTCATGTTGAAGGTGTGAAAGTAGTCATGTTGATGGTGTGTATGTAGTCATGTTGAAGGTGTGTATGTAGTCATGTTGAAGGTGTGAAAGTAGTCATGTTGAAGGTGTGAAAGTAGTCATGTTGAAGGTGTGAAAGTAGTCATGTTGATGGTGTGTATGTAGTCATGTTGATGGTGTGTATGTAGTCATGTTGAAGGTGTGTATGTAGTCATGTGGATGGTGTGAAAGTAGTCATGTGGATGGTGTGAAAGTAGTCATGTGGATGGTGTGAAAGTAGTCATGTTGAAGGTGTGAAAGTAGTCGTGTGGATGGTGTGAAAGTAGTCGTGTGGATGGTGTGAAAGTAGTCGTGTGGATGGTGTGAAAGTAGTCATGTGGATGGTGTGAAGTAGTCATGTTGAAGGTGTGAAAGTAGTCATGTTGAAGGTGTG
>NW_013752971.1:0-1500 GCF_000517525.1 Limulus polyphemus | reverse complement strand
TGTTGTAATTCTAGTTTGGTATGTGTTTTTTGTTTCTGTTTGACAACAAAACAAACAATAATTACGAAAGTTTTTATGTTTAACAAAATACGAAACTAGAATTACAACATTTTTCCAGAATTTAAAGATATCAAACTAGAATTACAACATTCTTCCAGTTAAAACACATACCAAACTATAATAACATTCTTCGATTTTAAATACATATCAAACTAGAATTAAAACACTCTTCCTGTTTTTAATACACACCAAACTATAATTACAACATTCTTTCCATTTAAATGTTTATCAATTTAGAATGACAACATTATTCCAGCTTTTAATACACACCAAACTAGTATTAGAACATTCTTTCCATTTAAATAATATCAAACTAGAATTACAACATTCTTCCTGTTTTTAGTACAACTCAAACTAGAATTACAACTTTCTTCCCATTTAAATATTTATCAATTTAGAATGACAACATTATTTCAGTTTTTAATACATACAAAACTACAATTACATCATTATTCCAGTTTTTAATACATACAAAACTAGAATTACAACATTTTTCCATTTTAAATACATATCAAACGAGAATTACAAAACTATTCAAGTTTTAACACATACCAAACTAGAATTAAAACATTATTTCAGTTTAAATACATACCAAACCAAAATAATAACTTGCTTCCAGCTTAAATAGATACCAAACAAGAATTGCAATATTCTTCCAGTTTTTTATACTTTTAAAACCAGAATTACAACATTATTCCAGTTTAAACACATATCAAACTAGAATTACAACATTCTTCCAGTTTTTATTACATATCAAACTAGATATACAACACTCTTAAAGCTTAAATAGATACCAAACTAGAATTACAACATTCTTCCACTTTTTATTACATATCAGACTAAAATTACAACATTCTTCCAGTTTTTAATGAACGCCAAACAAGAATTACAAAATTATTTCTGTTTGACAACAAAACAAACAATAATTACCACAATTTTTTTGTTTAACAACATACAGAACTAGAATTACAACATTTTTCCAGTTCAAATACATACCTAACTTTAATTACAACATTCTTCCAGTTTAAATACATATCAAACTAGAATTACAACACTATTCCAATTTTTAATATAAAACAAACTCTAATTACCACATTCTTCCAGTTTTGTTGTAATTCTAGTTTGGTGTGTATTAAAACTGGAAAAATGTTGTAATTAAAGTTTGTTGTATATTAAAAATTGGAATAGTGTTGTAATTCTAGTTTGATATGTATTTAAACTGGAAAAATATTGCAATTCGTGATTGGTATCTATTTAAGCTGGAAGCATGTTATAATTTTGGTTTGGTATGTATTTAACCTGGAAGAATGTTTTAATTCTAGTTTTGTGTGTATTAAAACGGAAGAATATGGTAATTCCAGTTTGATATGTATTTAAACTGAAATAATGTTGTAATTTTAGTTTGGTATGTATTAAAAACTGGAATAATGTTTTTATTCC
>NW_013752970.1:0-1411 GCF_000517525.1 Limulus polyphemus | reverse complement strand
TTCTTTCTGAATATAACTTTGCGATACACTTAATTTCAACAGTCGCGCTATAACAAACGCGATAACAACGAACGTCTCACGTGCTCAACTTCAATAATACTCAGTTCAATTACACACTCTCTGACTGCAGTTCAATTACTCATTACCTACACATTGTCCCGTCACGTTGTGACCATTTTATATATACCAGCCTACCTCCAATCTAGTAATCTTCCGACAATTCACGAAGGTTCGAGAAAGAAGTGGCGGGATACTAGTCACGTGACCTCGCTGACACAACAATAACCTAGTTTTATTTAAGAAAACTTGTATCGCTGAAGTTTCATCGGAAATAAATTATACTGAAAATTAACAAACGAACACAGAGACGTAACAAATTGGTGTTAGAGAGTGGGACGAAATAAAAAGAAGATGGAAACGAGAAGTGGCAAATCAAACTAAAGCTTAGCAGATTTGATGGCAGCAATACAAGAACAGCAAAAGAAATAAGAAGAACGAGAAAATAAACAAGAAAAGAAACAGGAAGAGCGAGAAAAGAAACAAGAAGAGAGATTACAGCAGTTGTTGGAAGAAAAAGAAAACAAACAAGAAGAGAGATTACAGCAGTTGTTGGAAGAAAAAGAAAACAAACAAGAAGAGAAATTACAGCAGTTGTTGGAGGGAAAAGAAAAGAAACAAGAAGAGAGACAACAGCAGTGGTAAGAAAACGTGCAACAGTGGCAGCTCGAACAACAAAATAAACAAGAGAGAGACTACAGCAGTGGTTGGAGGAGAAAGAAAATAAACAAGAAGAGAGATTACAGCAGTGGCAACTGGAACAAGAAAGGAAACAGGAAGAAAGTCTCCAACAGTTGCAGGAAAGTCAACAACAGTAGCAAGAAGTACAAATGAAAAACATTAGCAAATTTCAAAGCGAATTAAATACATTAAAGACTGATTTACTGTCTTTTACACAAAGAGGATATATTAGCCATCGACTTAATCAGCCTCAGGCAACGGGAAGCCCCTTCCAGACTCCGCAGCTAAACCCTAATGCAGACATCTTCAGTCCTGTGAGAAGACATGGGTGTCAGCAATAGGGGTGATCTAGTATGAAGGAAGCCACAGGAATTCGATGGGAAGGCACCGTGGGAAGCAAATAGAGCACAATTTGAGCTCCTGTCAGAGATGAATGGACGGACAGAGTAGCTGAAAGCAGTATATCTGTCAACGAGCTTGAAGGGACAACCACTGGAAATACTTGGACAGTTGTCAGCAGACGACAAGCACAACTATAGAGCACTGTTAGCTGCTCTAGAGCTCAGGTATGGAACTCAAAACCAGCTCGAAGTCTACAGGGCTAGGTTTAGAACGAGAGTCCGTGCTAAAGGGGAGAGCCTGCAAGAGCTGGCACAGGATTTGGAAAGTATGG
>NW_013752969.1:0-1137 GCF_000517525.1 Limulus polyphemus | reverse complement strand
CTCTCAATCATTTCTGTATTTGAAGTTAACAATAAGTCTAAAATAGCATTGTTTCTAGTGGGTTTTTGACTAACTGGTGAAGAAACCCATCCTGAACAGTTTCCAAAAACTTTTCTCCCTCATGGTTTGATTTTAGAATTTCCCAATCTATATGCCTGAAATCAAAATCACTCATAATTATGATTTCATTAACAGCTGAAATCTTATTCTCATTGTAAAGTTTCTCACTAATTTCATCAGTATCATTCGGTGGTCTGTAATAAATTCCCACTAAGAGCCTTTTCCTTTTATATCCACTAATAGAAACCCAAATTGATTCAACGTCTTTGCTATTAAATTTGATATCCTCAACTTCAACAGGATGTAATCACATTTTACATATAAAGCCCTCCCCTCTTTAATACTCTTTCCCTATTAAATAGCCTGTAACCCTATATTTCAAAAAAAATTTCTGTCATGAAAATAATTTATGTATAACCATGTTTCAGTCATTCCCATTATATCAAAATCTTCCATTCCTACCAGTGCTCTAAAGTCATCTATTTTGTTTCTTATACTTCAAACATTACAATAGTAACAAAGAAGCCTACCCTTATTACTACTTCTATACTCATTTCCTATGCTAAACTTTTCTCTACCTCTTATTCTTTTTGCATTCAAGTTTTCCTGGCCCTCACCACTGTCTAGTCCTAATTTAAAACTTCTCTTACAACTGAGTTAATAACCTTAGCAAACAAGCCAGCCCCTACTCTATTTAAATGTAAACCATCCATTGCAAAAAACTCCCTTCTCTCACTGAACTGATCCTACAAGTCCAACCGGCCAATCTGCTCATTCTTACATACTAACCTAAGTCTACCATTTAGCTCTTGTAACCTACTTATAACTTCATCCCCACAGTTAATTTTGGCAGTATCCCTGACAAAATTAAGTTATAGCTGTTTTCTTTAAGTGCCTTTATCAACCCCTTATACTTGTTAGATAACTCCTCTGACTTACCTTTCCCTACATCATTAGCCCCTACATGCACTACATCTCTGCAAGCCCTCTTTGTTATATCTCTTGCTCTGTCACTGTCAGTTATATCCTCCACCTGTGCCACTGGGTAGCATAATCTGATTTATTTCTCCCTATTTA
>NW_013752968.1:0-1138 GCF_000517525.1 Limulus polyphemus | reverse complement strand
GTATAAGTATGTATATACACACCCATATACCAAACACAAAGTTATAGAAAAGGAAATCTTTCATTTATTCCCTTTGGGTGAGTTGTGCCAAACCGATAGTCTCTTTCTTTTGACAGTCAAATAGTGAATGATGGTAACTTCCAATTAGTGTAAGCTATATACTTAGAGCAAACCTCAAAATTAACCTGGCTGTTACAATATATTTTACTTATGTTCATACTTATAACAATTAGAATGTATTGTTCATCGGTTGAGTACCCTCTATATTAACAGTATTTTCAACTGTAATCACAATAATATATCTCACGACTTTCAGCCAGCTTAGGATATTTAGGTTAGTCCTAAATACACATTTTAAGCTAACAATGGAAAATAATCGTTATAATAATAAACAATAAATCACAATAAAAAGTAATGAGTTGATATAGTAACTAGTACAACCAATACTGTTAATGAAAGAAATAGTAAGTAAATAATATAGTATATCTTACTTAGGATCAATATTCTGAAGTGGCTGATGTTGTATTCATGATTTTTGAAATGTTTAGCTATATGTTGGTCTGGATCATAATTCTGGTGTTACAGGTGTGCTCAGATGTTCATTCAGACAATAAGCAACCTGTTTTTCCTGTGCATAGTTGTCCACAATATTGTTACGACAGCGGGGGTCACGTGACGCTAGTAACATGTCATATTCTCGAACGTTCACATCCCTTCCTGAAGTCTCGAGAGGTTACTAGATATGCGGTATTCTTGTATATATAAGCTGCCAAGAAGTGACGGCGACAATGTAATGTAATTGAACCGCAGACAGAGATTGACGATTGAGTCGAGCACGTGAGTCGTTCATTGTGAATTATAGCGTTTGTTTAAGCTATAGTGTGACCGTGGAAATTAAGTGAATTTCAAAGTTGTATTCAGAAAGAATAAACCAGTTTTATTTAAGAAAGGACTTGTATCGCTAAAGTTTCTTCAGAAAGAATTTTTACGGAAAATTAACTAACGACCAGAGACGTAACACTATTAAACGTAATACTCAGAATTTCATAATCACAATGTTATAATGTCTGTCTACAAATTAGATGGTTTAAATCCAAGCCAACATTCCACAACAATAACAAATTACAAAGACAACTTC
>NW_013752967.1:0-1138 GCF_000517525.1 Limulus polyphemus | reverse complement strand
CCCCTACCACACACACACACACACATACAAGGTGATAGCAAATTCATGTAAATAATCTAAAATATCCGTTATCGCAATATTTTTATTATCTCGCAACCTCCCCACCTTGCGACCCCCATTTGGGTCGGGACTTCAGTTTGAGAAACGTTGGCTTAGTTTATGGTTTATTATGAATTTCGAGCAAAGCTTAAAGAGGGCTATCTGCACTAGCTGTCCCTAATTTAACAGTGTAAGACTAGAGGGAAGGCAGCTAGTCATCACCATCCACCGCCAACTCTTGGGCTACACAAAGCTACACAATGGGCTATCTGTGTTCTGCCCACCACGGGTATCGAAACCAGGTTTCTAGCGTTGTAAGTCCGCAAACATACCGCTGTGCCACTGGGGGGGGCTCCAAATTTGCGAAGATCCATTAACAGGGGGCGAATTAAGGGTAAAAAAAACGCCCGTAAAACGTAAAATTGAAAACTTGTATGTATCCCCTCATACCACATGTGGTGAATATCTAACCACACTTTGCGAAGTAGTTACATGGACATACAATATACAATACTATTATATTTGTATAGATTAGAAACGTGTAGAATAACGTCTAAAGGATGCTCCTCCTGTTTTGATTTAGCAGTTAATTTCATGATACGCGTTACGTTGGTAAAAGTGGTTGCGTCGTCGTAACACTTACATTCATCTCAAACACTTTGTAGGGAGGTTCCTTCTCTTCGGGAACCAGAACGGTGTAGGATTCCCTGTCGAAGTAGGGCGGATTATCATTGATATCATCCACTCGTACCAGAACTGTAGCAGTGCCACTTAGCTGAGGCTGCCCTCTGTCGAATGCAATTACCAGGAACTCAAATTTGGTCTCCGTTTCTCGATCCAAGCTCCTCCTGGTGAGAATATTTCCACGTACATCGATATGAAAGGCGCCACTGGCCTTGTTACCAATAATATTGTAATGGACCTCAGCATTCTTTCCAGTGTCTCCATCTACAGCCTAGTAATCAATAACAAAACATTACTACATGTACCACCTATGTATACCACAATACTCTTTCGTATAAGACAGTCTAAAAATGAAGAATAGATACAACTGTTACAATACTGTATGTTTGCCACCAACAATGTAAACTATGCAATA
>NW_013752966.1:0-1137 GCF_000517525.1 Limulus polyphemus | reverse complement strand
GCAGAAGCCAACGAGACGGTAGACCAGTACGGAAGAAGATACGTCCCGAAAAATTAAGTGACTTTGTTGAATTGTAATTTTGTCTTTGTAATTCTGTACAGTTAATTAAGTTATTGTTAATTGTTATTGGTTTATTTTATGTGGTTATTGTTCGGGACGAACAATATTAAGGAGGGGGCAGTGTTGCGTCATCGAGATGACGTGACAATTCTCACTCCCTCTTGTTTCTAGAACTTCCCCGTATCTTGGCGAATGCTCTAGTATTTGCTAGATAGGGTAGGCTGGTATATAAAAGAGGGGAATGTAACGTGTGTGAGAAGATAGTGAGTAATTGAACTGCAGTCACAGGGTATTGTTGAAGTTAACGTTCGTTCGTTACAGTGTTGTTTTAGGGCGAGTATTGAGATTAAGTGTATCGCAGAGTTATATTCGGAAAGAATAAACCAGTTTTATAAACCAGTAAAGACTTGTGTCGTTAAAGTTTCGTTGGAACGAAGTTACGGAAAAATCAATTAACAAACGGAGACGTAACAATATATATATAAACACACACTGCTCACCTGTTACAGTATATATATATATAAACACACACACTGCTCACCTGTTACAATATATATATATGTAACCACACACTGCTCACTTGTTATAATATATATGTATATATAAACACACACTGCTCACTTGTTACAATATATATATATGTAAACACACACTGCTCACTTGTTATAATATATATATATATAAACACACACTGCTCACTTGTTACAATATATATATATATAAACACACACTGCTCACCTGTTACAATATATTTTATTTAATATTGTATGATAGTATTCTGTTGCAACTAGCGGGCTATTTTACCCATTCTGATCATACTGTGTCAAAGCAAGAAATATCGTCTACGAGATAGTATCAGTTGCATACGAAATATTATCTACGTATATACGTATTTTCATTATGTCCCTTTAGATATTCAATAAATATAAATCACCTAAATGCATATTTTCATTTAGAAATTATCTCGGACAGACAGTGACAAAACATTTCCTCACTAAAGTTAAAGTTTCTATCCTTTCATCTATGTGGGAAGCATTATTTAAGGTAAGTATTATCATTATAGAAATAATTCTAAAT
>NW_013752965.1:0-1265 GCF_000517525.1 Limulus polyphemus | reverse complement strand
GTGACAACTAACGCGATACTGAAAGTTACAGTCAATAATTGGTTTAGTTATAAGAAGAAATAAAAAAACGTGTTCCGAGCAACAAAAAACTGACCGCCCGCTGAAAGTCCGGATTCAGAGAACAATAGCGGTTAATAACAGGCATGGCTTGAGAAGTGGATTTATGGAGAAGATGGGTTTGTTGAGAACAATAGGGGTTAGGGTTTGTAAAGTTGAGGCTAGGCATTGAAAGTTGAAAGTAAAACTTGTATGTTCTGTTGGTGATTATTCGGTTAAATGTAATAAACGTCAATTTTGTTTTTGTTTGTTTGTTTTTTGAGGGGGGGGGCAAGGGGAGAACCCGGTCCCGGTTGACACAAGTCCCCCGGTATTCCGCCAAATTGTACTATTCGTGCATCCTTAATATATTATACATGTAGTAAGAAACAATATTCTTTGTATATATGCATTACGTCCCCTAGTGGCACAGCAGCATGTCTTTGGACTTACAACGCTAGAAACCTGGTTTCGATACCCGTGGTGAGCAGAGCACAGATAGTCCATTGTGTAGCTTTGTACTTAACTTCAAACAAACAAACTGTATGCATTACTACAAAATTAAAAAAACATTCACACCTCTTGTGTGTGTGTGTGTGTGTGTGTGTGTGTTCTAACGCCATGCGCCACTACAAAAATTAACAGATATTCACACCTATTGTGTGTTCTCTCTAACGCCATGCGCCACTACAAAAATTAACAGACATTGATACCTGTTGTGTGTGTGTGTGTGTTTTTTTTAAGTAACGAACAATATTATTTCCACATGTATTAGCGCAAAATTAACAGGTGGTGATGAATTTTGTTTATTTGGATGGATACAGAATTATGAACTCCCGATCAGAGCAGCTTACCTACTTAGGGCGAAACTCAAAATCAACCTGGCAATGAGTATAAATAACAAAATATAAATTTCTTACGTTCTTACTTGTAAAGATTAGGAAGCACTAGGTACTCTCGATCATAATCCCAACAATATATAACAAGGTTTGACCAGCTTAGGAGATTTATATTAGTTCTAAATATATATATTAGTGCCTGGCATGGCCAGTTGGTTAGATCGCTTGACTCGCAGTCTGAGGGTTGCGGGTTCTAAACCCCGTCACACCAAACATGCTCGTCATATCAGCCGTGGGGGCGATATATAAAGTGATGGTCAATCCAACTTTTCCGTTGGTAAAAAGAGTAGCCCAAAAGTTGGCGGTGGGTGGTGATGACTAGCTGCCTTT
>NW_013752964.1:0-1137 GCF_000517525.1 Limulus polyphemus | reverse complement strand
AATATTCTCTCTCTGCAGTTCAATTACACATTACCTTACGTTGTTTCTTGGCCGGTCTTTTATATACAAGACTACTCGAATCTAGTAGTCTCCCGACATTTCATGAAGGTTCGAGAAGGAAGTGGCGTGATACAAGCGTCACGTGACCTGCGTTGTCGTAACAATATCTTTAGTATTTCTATTTGTAGTAAGAAAAGTCATATTTTTTCATAAGAGGCTTGACATGGGCATTAGGGCGCTCGACTCGCAATCTGCAGGCCGAAGGATCGATCCCTGTAACCAAACATACTCACCTTTTAAGTGGTAGCAACGTTATATGTGACAGTTAATCCCACTATTCGTTGTTAAAAGAAAATTCCATGAATTGGCAATAGGTGGTGTTAACTAGCTGATTCCTCTCTGTCTATCATCTCAAAATTAAGGACAGCTAGCACAGACAACCATTGAATAGTTTTACAAAAAATTCAAACACACTTTTCATAAGATTTATTGGTAAACTATAGAAATTTTAAATTCATGGTACTTTCACTGTCTAATCTAACCCAAATTCGGGTGCGTGTGTGTGTGTATGTAACTTTCTCAGGGCCGCCAAAGCAAAAACAGCGGGTAAGTATTTCCAAAGAAATAAAAGATGATTTGCAAATGGGAGTACTGCAAAAATTAATTTTCAAACCTTTTCTATATATTGTATGCGTCAATAACTTACTTATTTATTGAGGGTAATTTTTAACATATTAGCCAGCAATAAAAGGCGTATACATTATGAATAAAAATAACATATATATATATACATTTATACTGCTAATATACTAATTAAAATGGAATTAGTTGTTCAGTAAACAAAATTTCATGGGCAATCTTATAGTAGTGAAATAACATCTCAATTCAATGCTCTGAAAATGTTGCATAATCGTTATCGCAGATGTAGACATGCAGGAACCTGAAAAGGGTCGCTTTTTTAATTTTGTTTGTTTTATTTTATTTTATATTTTTTGTAGTCTAACAAAATATTTTAATGTATTTTGTGCAATTAAGTATTTTAAGATTAGCCTAGAGTTTCGGTATTGAACTGTAAATAAATTATATAACATCTCATTTATTACTAAGTGTTTTTTTTGTTTTAGTAATTAGCGACAA
>NW_013752963.1:0-1297 GCF_000517525.1 Limulus polyphemus | reverse complement strand
TTTGATGTGAAGATGCTAGTTATGAAACTTGCAGAGTTAGGTTGCTAACATTGTTTGATGTGAAGATGCTAGTTATGAAACTTGCAGAGTTAGGTTGCTAACATTGTTTGATGTGAAGATGCTAGTTATGAAACTTGCAGAGTTAGGTTGCTAACATTGTTTGATTTTATTATCAACACCTATTGTTGCAGTTTGTAGGACTGTGCCTGTCCCAGTACCTCATCCACCCAGTATCTCTCCAGTGAAAACTTTTTGAGCTATGACCAATAGAATAGACAAATTAAATTTATAATGACTTTGTAAATATATAGTTGGATTCTTAAACAACAGGTTTAGTATGAAAGCTGTCAATCCTTTATCATCTGTTTTCAAAAATTATATATTTTGTATGTGTCAAGAATTTTTTTCATTAAAAGATGGATTATAAGGTGAATTATTTGTTTTTGTAAGATTCAGTGTATAATTTGACTCATGTTTTTGACAGAGATGACAAGCCATACTGCAAAAGTTTAAGTGTCATTAAACACATCCTTCGTTCAGAAGATAAAGACATGACACCAGAAGAGGTTGCTGTACTTCTAGGTAACATATTCACAAATATGTAATTTTATTTAAAGCACTAGTTTTCATTATATTAAAGAAAAAAGTTATATTTGAGATGTTTTTTCTTAATGTTTCTAATTTATTCCTAATTTTGTAATAAATGTTTTTCTAACATAGACAAATATTCAGAATTTTATTTAAATAGCTAAATTCTGATACTATATCTTAACTCCTCACACAGAATAGCTTTTCCCAACTTCTTCTGTGAAGTTTTTGGTAACCTTGATACCAGGGTTTATTTTAACATGCAGTAGACCCCTACTTGTGCAGTTCTAAGTCAATTTGTGCAGTTCTAAATCTAATTTTGTGCAGTACTAAATTTTATAATAAAAACTACAATGTCATATAAAGAAACAAGAAGCCAATGCATGACCATAATACTGAAAAGCAAAAGTACCTTTATTTACTGTTTATATGACAAGAAGTATATTTTTAATTATAAATATGCTGATTAGAACTTTGTTTTAAAATTTTTGTCAATTACTAAGATGGTTAAAATTTAAAACACTGTGTTTATATGACAAGAAATATATTTTTAGTCTCACATATGTTGAATAGTACTTTAGTTTACATTTTGTGTCAAATACTACATGAGCTTATATGGAAAAGGATGGTAAAAAGAGTTAAAATACTCGTAAATGCAAAACTATGCTGAATTATACTTTAATTTACATTTTATGTCATACACCTCATG
>NW_013752962.1:0-1136 GCF_000517525.1 Limulus polyphemus | reverse complement strand
GAATCTATGACAAAGTTGCACCTTTGGCCATCCAGCTTTCCTGTCACATAGACACTATGTATACTTGCCATTTTACACTTAGTTGTTGGGACTTTTGCAATAGGGGTTGGTGGGCATCCCTTAGCACCAACTACTACTGGTTTCCCGAAGCTGACTTATTGGTAGTATTCTTACACTGGCCCCTCATATGTCCTTGTTCTCCACAGTTCCAACAACCTTTCTGGGTAGCAGCCTTTCCTGCCGTGGCATCTTCCCTGTGTTGAAGTTTCCGGCATTGAGCTTTCTTGTGCCTAGGTTTGTTACAGTGCCAGCAAAGTCCCTCAAACCTCTCTGAAAGCTGACCTTTTCTGGCCTTAAATCCTGACGACTGTACCAACCTTGGTACCCCTGTGCTGGACTTAACATAGGATTCGAATTCAAGAGTTCTGGCCATTGCATCCTACATAGTAGAGGGGTGTGCTTGCTTTACTTGTATCTTCAGTTGTGGACTGTCCAAGGCATCTATAAACTGATCCCTCAGCAACAACTTGAGGAGATCGGGTGGTGCAGTTGGGTAAACCTTGTGTGCCATACTTTCCAAATCCTGTGCCAGCTCTTGCAGGCTCTCCTCTTTAGCACGGACTTTCGTCCTAAACCTAGCCCTCTAGACTTCGGACTGATTTTGGGTTCCATACCTGAGTTCTAGAGCAGCTACCAATGCTCTATAGTTGTGCCTGTCTTCTGCTGACAACTGCCCAGGTATTTCAAGTGGTTGTCCCTTCAGGCTCGTTGCGAGGTACACTGCTTTCTGCTCCTCTGTCCATCCATTCATTTCTGCCAGTAACTCAAATTGTGCTCTATATGCTTCCCATCGAATTCCTGTGGTTTTCTTCGTACTAGATCACCCCCTATTGCTGACACTCATGTCTGGAATGTGACTTCTGACAGGACTGAAGATGTCTGCATTACGGTTTAGGTGCGGAGTCTGGAAGGGGCTTCCTGTTGTCTGAGTCTGATTAGGTCGATGGCTAATATATCCTTGTGTAAAATACAGTAAATCATCCTTTAATGTATTTAATTCACTTTGAAATTTACACATCTTTTCCATTTGTATATGCTGGCTTTCTCTCAACTGTTGGAGACTTTTTTTTTGTTTA
>NW_013752961.1:0-1139 GCF_000517525.1 Limulus polyphemus | reverse complement strand
GGACAAAGTTAAAAATTAGATTTCAGGCTTCTTTCAAAGAACAATGGAAGGTAAATCACAGGCGAAATATCAAAATTGTATTAATCTTCATATCTAGTACAACAGAAACTCAGTGGAAGTGCATGAGTTCATCAAACATTTAATATTTTTGCTTTACTAACTACAGACAGTATTTCAGGCATTGTTACAACATATTTAATGAAAGTGTCTTTTGAGATTTTACTCCAAATGTCTCTAATATACTCCCATAAAGTTTCTTTGGAAGTAACTTTTGATTTGTCAAGTTTTTGATCTTTCAAATCCCAGATCTGCTGAACTTGGTTGAGATCGGGGCTCTGTGGGGACCATTGCATCATTTGAAAGACTCCAGCAGCTTCTTTCTTAGCTAAGTAATTTCTGCCTAGGCTGGATGTGTGTTTGGAGTCATTATCTTCTTGGTAGTAGAATCCTTTACCAATAATACACAAGTCACTTGGTTTCTCATGATGGATCATTATCTGATGGTACATGCGCTGGTCTATTATTCTACCTATTTTGCAAATATCTCCTATCGCTCCAGGGATCAGTGAAGCATTACCATAGTGTTGAAATTTACATTATGTAATGACATGGAAGAATTAGTCCCATAAAGTGGAAGGACTGGCAAGATATTCTCTTGTCCTAACACTTTTCCTCAGTACTGTATTTCAATAATGGTTTACAAACTTGTAGAATGCGTTCACACCATTACAGTTTCTGTTGTAACATATGACCTATATAAATAATGTTCCTACCGTTACTGTGTTCGTTGTATCTCAGCCGCCTGAAGAGTTCTTGATTGAACAAAACGCGTCGTCGGCAATGGATATGATGACAAAATAAAAATGTCGCTTTAAAAAATATGATACGTTTAAAATATTGTCTTAAGACAAGTATAATTAGCTTTAGTTGAAACAGAAGGTGGTATCTCATAACATAACAATGTACTTGAAATTTCTCACATCGCATCATTTCATATATGTGCTGTAAAACTGAATTTTCATTCATCAACCACATCGCATTTTGTTTAGTGTAACTTAAACATTGTATAATATCCACCACGGATCGGGAGACGTTGAATATCAACCAGTAATTAAGTAATGTAGATGTACCACTTATTT
>NW_013752960.1:0-1177 GCF_000517525.1 Limulus polyphemus | reverse complement strand
GTTAGTCAACCTGGATTTTTTGTTCAACTTGAGGCATGGATGGTGGCTCAGCTGTAACGCTGAATATTGGGTTTCGATAAAGGAAAGAAAAACTGACCAGAAGTAGAAACTACAAAAGGCCCAATTTTATAATAAATATTTACTCTGTTTAACAGCACACAAACAGTGTCAGGAAAACTCAGTATCAATAGCTATCATCAAATCGTTCAAGAAAGAACACACAGCTTGGTAATAACTTAAAGTACCAGTCACAATGGCTAAATTTACAAATGTGGATCTAACAGTATCATGTCTTAAGCCTAATAATCTACTTTATTTTCGATATATACTATCACTTCTATCTTTTGTTTGACTACGTTAAATAAACTGAAAAATAGTCGTTTTATGAGTCATAACTTCACTTTACACACAATAAGTGTGTTTCAATCACAAATGTTATGGTCAGGTATTGATCAACTGAGTTTACCATGAACGTGGCACTGTCTTTCAATCACAATATATAACCACATGATGGTCAAGTATACACTGTGTTAATGCTTTCCAATCTTAAGCTGCAGGTATTGATATTATATACTTAAAACGTAATATTTGAATTATAAGATAATGGGAGTATAGCAATTTCTAACAAAAAAGTCAAACAGATAAGTTGAGTGAACACTACCATACAAATTAAATTAAAAGAAAAAAGAAACATATACCACAAACAAATAGTAAATTATAAACACATACTTTTAATGCTACAAGAAACAAGGGACCTCTCTTATCTAAATCTCTTTTCTGTCGTCTGATAATCTTTAGAATACAGTAAAAAGAAATCATAGGCTTACATCCTATCCAATTCCTGGATAGTTTTATAAACGTCCATGTTGACTGGATGTCGCAAGGTCATAAATATGTTATATTTCCTGTTCACTGGGAAGGTTAAATACAAAGCATTGTTTCTAAGTTTCAAGCTGGCATGTACAAGTTTCTGTATGGACATTCTAGTAGCGTAGCCTGTTGAAACAGGTGATACAGACCTCAAGGGATCGTTTTTTAATATATATATTTACATATAGAATAACATATGGAAACAAAATTCATTTATTAAAGAGTTCTCATAGCTTCAAAAATTATATTATAAACATCCATTATTCCTTTTCTCTTTTCAGCTGATAAGAAATAAAATCTATATGAC
>NW_013752959.1:0-1780 GCF_000517525.1 Limulus polyphemus | reverse complement strand
TTACTGATATGTTCATTTAACAGATAATTACTGCACAACATATCAGTACACATTTAACAGAGAATTACTGCACCGTACTCCTATGTTCATTTAACAGATAATTACTGCACTGTACTGATATGTTCATTTAACAGAGAATTACTGCACCGTACTCCTATGTTCATTTAACAGAGAATTACTGCACTGTACTGATATGTTCATTTAACAGATAATTACTGCACTGTACTGATATGTTCATCTAACATAGCCCCCCAGTGGCACAGCGGTATGTCTGCGGACTTACAACGCTAGAAACCGGGTTTCGATACCCGTGGTGGGCAGAGCACAGATAGCCCTTTGTGTAGCTTTGTGCTTAACTTCAAATAAAAAAAAATCATCTAACATAGAAACACTGCATTGTCCTACTTTTTTCTTTCAACACAGAAAAATTGCATTGTGTTGCTCTGTTCCTTTATAAGATAAACTGCACTGTACTGTTGTATTCATTCAATTGATAAACACTGCACTGTACTGTGTTGTTCATTTAATTGATAAACACTGCACTGTAGTGTTGTGTTCAATCAAATCGGTAAACACTGCACTGTACTGTTGTGTTCATACAATTGATAAACACTGCACTGTACTGTTGTGTTCATACAATTGATAAACTGCACTGTACTGTTGTGTTCATTCAATTGATAAACACTGCACTGTACTGTTGTTTCATTCAATTGATAAACACTGCACTGTGTTGGACGATAGCAGATGATCTTAGTAGTTTTCCCAGATATACAAATACTTTTGTCTAATTTTATCGGTCTTTGATTTTGTCGTATTATTTTCAAAAATAATAACGGTTTTTTATATTGCTCATACAAATAAAAATAACTTTATGTCGATGAAGTTGAAACAAAATATAAGTATACAAGTTCTATCCCAAACTCTTACAAGGTAATGAAATCCAACTCAACATCGACATACCATATAATTAATACAAACGGCCTACATTCTGTGTATTGCTTAATACATTTTTTATACAGGAAGCAGATTCAGCTTTGTTAAACATTTTTATGACGAGAAACTAAATAAAAAGTAGTAACACCTATATTATCTCATGTCAGTCGCTGTTCACTACTGAAATTTTACATGCATCGTTGACTACGATTTTTTCTCCTAACCCCCCCCCCCTCCCAGGTAAAATTATAGCTTCAAGTGTGTACACGTTCCATATCATAGAAGAGGCCTGAAAAATACCTTTAAATCTTTTTCTTTCCTGGATTAATAAATATACTCTAAACTGATCTTCTTAGAGTTTCAATTCTTAAAGTCATTACTAAAACCTCTCGTGTCATTGTATCAGCTAGTTAACTATTGACGTATAGTTAGGTATGTTTGTCACCACAAGTTGACCATTTTAAATAATTGGTAAAAAAACGTATATTAAAGCTTTCCCCAAAATGTCTTAAAATGATTTTTCTCTTTTGTTGCTAGATGATTTCTTTCCTCCAAGCAAAATATCTGTTAAAGAATGAATGGGCAACTTCAATTACACATATATATATATAGAGAGAGAGAGAACATTTACTAATCAAAAATAATATAACATACAATATCGGAAGAGAGATAGTAATTAATAGTGAGATTCTGATATTTTCAACAGAATTCAATATTTATTCAAACCAATGGCTTAGTTTAGGAGTTAATCATCTTGAAAAGAGTAGAATAACAATTTTAACCCTGGAAACAGTCTTTCGAAAATTCACGAACACGAACTTCCAAAGGTATGTTTGTTTTTGAATTT
>NW_013752958.1:0-1340 GCF_000517525.1 Limulus polyphemus | reverse complement strand
TTTCGTCTTCTTATCGACAGTACACAGTATTTTTAAATCTTGTGTCTTCTATTGACAGTACACAGTATCGTTAAATCTTGTGTCTTCTTATTGACAGTACACAGTATTGTTAAATCATGTGTGTTCTTATTGACAGTACACAGTATTGTTAAATCATGTGTGTTCTTATTCATAGTACACAGTATCGTTAAATCTTGTGGCATGTTAGTGATAGTAGACAGTATCCTTAAATCTTGTGTCTTCCTATTGACAGTACAGAGTGTTGTTAAATCTTGTGTTTTCTTATTGACAGTACACAGTATCGTTAAATCTTGTGTCTACTTATTGACAGTACACATTATTGTTAAATCTTGTGTCTTCTTATTGACAGTACAGAGTATCGTTTAATCTTGTGTCTTCTTATTGACAGTACACAGTATTTTTAAATCTTGAATCTTCTTATTGACAGTACACAGTATTGTTAAATCTTGTTGCTTGTTAGTGATAGTACACATTATCGTTAAATCTTGTCATCTCATTGATAGTACAGAGTATTGTTAAATCTTGTGTCTTCTTATTGACAGTACACAGTATTGTTAAATCCTGTGTCTTCTTATTGGCAGTACACAGTATTGTTAAATCTTGCGTCCTGTTATTGACAGTACACAGTATTGTTAAATCTTGTGTGTTCTTATTGATAGTACACAGTATCGTTAAATCTTGTGGCTTGTTAGTGAAAGTAAACATTATCGTTAAATCTGTTAGCTTGTTAGTGATAGTACACAGTATCGTTAAATCTTGTCTTCTGATTGAGAGTACACAGTATTGTTAAATATTGTGTCTTCTTATTGCCAGTACACAGTATTGTTAAATCTTGCGTCTTCTTATCGACAGTACACAGTATTTTTAAATCTTGTGTCTTCTAGTGACACTACACAGTATTGTTAAATCTTGTGTCTTCTTATTGACAGTACACAGTATTGTTAAATCATATGTGTTCTTTTTCATAGTACACAGTATCGTTAAATCAATTGGCATGTTAGTGATAGTACACAGTATCTTTAAATCTTCTGTCTTCTGATTGACAGTACAGAGTATTGTTAAATCTTGTGTTTTCTTATTGACAGTACACAGTATCGTTAAATCTTATGTCTACTTATTGACAGTACACAGTATTGTTAAATCTTTTTCTTCTTATTGACAGTACACAGTATCGTTAAATCTTATGTATTCTTATTGACAGTACACAGTATTTTTAAATCTTGTGTCTTCTTATTGACAATACACAGTATCGTTAAATCCTGTGTTTTATTAATGACAGTACACAGTATTTTTAAATCTTGTGTCTTCTTATTGACATT
>NW_013752957.1:0-1139 GCF_000517525.1 Limulus polyphemus | reverse complement strand
GGTCTGGATGGATCTTTCACTGCTTCTACAAGCATTGGGCTCCCATGGGGATGTTCTTTTATCCTAGCCCAAATTATCTTCTCTGACATAGGGGTATTGTAGTTGATTTAAGTGCTTTGACATGCAGATCAACGGATGTAGCAACACTTACTGAAGTCTGGACTTTGTTGTTTCCAATCGTCATTTTATCGAAATTAACTACACACTTCCTCGGTAGTGGATAGTCCAATCCTAATATGCATTGGTCTTCAATGTCAGCCAAGTATACTTTCTGTCTGTTTTTCATGCCCATCAGCTCGATAGTTACCCACACTGGTCCCCACAACCTTGCATAATGTCCTGTCACACCACAGAGCTTCTGTACAGCCTCTGGTACTCCTTTGTTATCCAGCATCTTGATGCTCACAAGAGTTTGCTGAGATGCAGAATCTATGACAAAACTGCACCTTTGGCCATCCAGCTTCCCTGTCACGTAGATACCATGTGTGCTTGCTATTTTACACTTAGCTGTTGGGACTTTCACGATGGGGGTTGGTGGGCGTCCCTTAGCACCAACCACTACTGGTTTTCCGAAGCTGATTTATTGGTGGTGTTTTTCTTACACTGGCTCCTCAGATGTCCTTGCTCCCCACAGTTCCAACAGCTTTTCTGGATAGCAGCCTTTCCTGCTGTATCATCTCCCCTGTGCTGATGTTTCCAGCATTGAGCTCTCTTGTGCCCAGGTTTGTTACAGTGCCAGCAAAGTCCCTCAAACTTCTCTGAAAGCTGACCTTTTCTGGCCTTGAATCCAGATGACTGTACCAACCTTGGTACCTCTGTTCTGGACTTAACGTAGGATTCAAATTCGAGAGCTCTGGCCATTGCATTGCTTCACTTGTATCGTAATTTGTGGACTGTCCAAGGCATCTACGAACTGATTCCTCAGCAACAACTTGAGGAGATCGGGTGGTGCAGTTTGGTAGGCCTTGTGTGCCATGCTTTCCAAGTCCTGTGCCAGCTCTTGCAGGCTCTCCCCTTTAGCACGGACTCTCGTCCTGAACCTGGCCCTGTAGACTTCTGACTGGTTTTGGGTTCCGTACCTGAGTTCTAGAGCCGACACCAGTGTTCTATAGCTGTGCCTGTCGTCAGCTGACAACTGT
>NW_013752956.1:0-2290 GCF_000517525.1 Limulus polyphemus | reverse complement strand
ATATCGATATGAATTTCTAAACAGAAGTTTTTATTTACCATATATATATACATATCATTGTAAATGCTTACATAGAAGTTTTTATTTACCACATATATATATCGTTGAGAATGTTTCATCAGAAGTTTTTATTTACCATATATATATCGTTCTGAATTTTTAATCACAAGTTTTTATTTACCATATATATACATATCGTTGTAAATGTTTACTCAGAAGTTTTTATTTACCATATATATATATATATCGATGTGAATTTTTAAACAGAAGTTTTTATTTAACATATAAAAACTTCTGATCAAACATTCACATCGATATATATAAAAACTTCTGAGTAAACATTTACAACGATGCTCATATATATATGGTAAAATATATATATATGGTAAATAAGAACTTCTGATTAAATATTCACATCGATATATATATATATATATGGTAAATAAAACTTCTGAGTAAACATTTACATCGATATATATATATATATATATATGGTAATTAAATCTTGTGATTAACCAATTAGAACGATATATATATGTATAGATGGTACATAAAAATTTCATATTAAAAATTCCCAACGATATATAAAATATATAAAACGATAAATAAAACTTCTGATTAAAAATTCACAACGATATATATATGATGAATAAAACTTCTGATCGTTGTAAGTGATTAATCAAAAGTGTTTATTTACCATATATATATCGTTTTCAATTTTTAATCAGAAGATTTTATTTACCATATATATAAATCGATGTGAATGTTTAAAAACTTCTGATTAAATATTCTCTACGATATATTTATATATGGTAAATAAAAACTTCTGATTAAACCTTTAGAACGATATATATATGGTAAAAAAAACTTCTGACTATTCATATCGATATATTTATGGTAAATAAAAACTACTGATTAAACATTCACAACGATATATATATATATATATATATATGGTAAATAAAAACTTCTGATTACACATATGCAACGATATATGTATATGGTAAATAAACACTTCTGATTAAACACTTACAACGATATACATATACATGGTAAATAAAACTTCTGATTAAACATTCACAACGATATACGTATACATTGGAAACAAAAACTTCATATTAAACAATTACAACGATATATATATATATATATATTGTAAATAAAAACTTCGTTTTAAAATTCACATCAATATATATATATATATATATATAAATGGTAAATAAAAGCTATGATTAAACATTTACAACGATATATATATATATGGTAAATAAAAACTTCTGATTAAAAATTTTCAAACATATATATATATATATATGATAAATAAAAACTCCTGATTGAACATTCATATCGATTTATATATATGGCAAATAAAGCTTTTGATTAAACACTTACAATGATATATATATATGGTAAATAAAAACTTCTGATTAAACATTTACAACGATAATATATATATATGGTAAATAAAAAAACGATATACATATACAGGGAAAATAAAACTTCTGATTAAACTTTCACATCGATATATATATAATAAATATAAACTTCTGATTAAACATTCATATCGATATATATATATGGTAAATAAAAACTTCTGATTATAAATTTAGAACGCTATATATATATATGTGGTAAATAAAACTTATGATTAAAATCTAGAACGATATATATATATATGTAAATAAAAACTTCTGATTAAATATTCACATCGATATATATATATATATATATATGGTAAATAAAAATCTTCTGATTAAACATTCACAACGATATACATATACATGGTAAATAAAAACTTCTGATTAAACATTTACAACGATATACATATATATATATGATAAATAAAAATTTCTGATTAAAAATTCACAACGATATATATATGGTAAATAAAAACTTCTGATTATACATTCACAACGTTATACATATACATGGAAAATAAACACTTCTGATTAAACATTTACAAAGGTATACATATATGATAAATAAAAACTCCTGATTAAACATTCACATCGATATATATATATATGGTGAATAAAACTTCTGATTAAACATTCACATTGATATGGTAAATAAAACTTCTCATTAAACATTCACAACGATATGCATATACATGGTAAATAAAAACTTCTGATTAAACATTTACAAAGATATACATATATGTATATATATATATATATATGATAAATAAAAACTCCTTATTAAGCATTCAAGTCGATATATATATATATATATAGGTAAAAAATTTCTGATTAAACATTCAAAACGATATATATATGTATATGGTAAATTT
>NW_013752955.1:0-1138 GCF_000517525.1 Limulus polyphemus | reverse complement strand
ACACTAGCGAATCTTCTAGAATATTCGTCACGTCGACCCCCCCACTGTCATAACACTGCCCCTCCCTTAATATTGTTCGGTACGAACAATAGCCACTTACATTAAACTAATAAACAATTAACAATAACTAAATTAAATGTACAGAATTTACAAATACAAAATTAAAATTCAGCAAAGACTTTTAATTTTTCAGGACGTATCTTCTTCCGCACTGGTCTCTGTCTCATTGGCTTCTGCTTCATGTGGGGTTCATCTGCTTCATCTGTACAGAATTTACAAATACAAAATTAAAATTCAGCAAAGACTTTTAATTTTTCAGGACGTATCTTCTTCCGCACTGGTCTCTGTCTCATTGGCTTCTGCTTCATGTGGGGTTCATCTGCTTCATCAGGAAACGTCCTATCATTGGTAACAGTCACATCAGTAATAGTAACTTCATCAAGGGCTTCACTGTTTCCCTTCTCAAAACCGAATAGAGTTTCTTCTTCAACAGTGGCTTTTTCAGGTAACACGTCTTTAGCAGCGTCATTTGTTCCATTGTTCACTTCATCCCAACTGAAATGCCCTGGACCGTGATAACGCCAAAGCCTGTTGGCACGCACCACCTTTGGCTTACCTTGCTGACCACATTTTATCCGGAAAGTCACATCTGAGAGATGATCCACTATGTCATATGGGCCTTCCCATGGAGAAGACAACTTAGGAGACTTCCCTTTGGTCTTTCTGGGATTATATAACCACACCTTGTCTCCTGGTACAAAGCTAACTTCAGTAGATCTCTTATCATAAGATAACTTCATCGAATCAGCAGACGTTTTCAAGATTGAGCGCACTTGATGGTGAATATCATTCTTCCTTTCCGATAACACTTTCACAAACTCTGACACATTTTCAGAAAACTCTTCATAAGGTGGGCGTCCTGTTAACAGATCCACTGGCAACTGAAGTTCCCGACCAAACATCAACTTTGCTGGAGTGTATCCAGTGGCTTCATGCTCTGCTGTCCTATAAGCCATCAGCAGTGGAGGTAGTAAGACTTCCCAGTCATCTTGGCAACTATTACAAAACTTTGCCAATTCCTGTCCCAGTGTCCAGTTGTACTTTTCTACCATCCCATCGGACTGTGGGTGAAGTGGTG
>NW_013752954.1:0-1405 GCF_000517525.1 Limulus polyphemus | reverse complement strand
TATTAGCCAATACCAAACATTGTTCATCTAACAATTATATAATACCAAACATTGTTCATCTAAACATTAGCCAATACCAAACATTGTTCATCTAAACATTATAATACCAAACATTGCTCATCAATCCAATACCATATACTGTTTATCTAACCATTAGCGAATACCAAACATTGTTGATCTACCCATTAGCCGATACCAAAAATTGTTTATCTAACTATCATTCAATATCAAACATTGTTTGTCTAACTATTAGCCAATATCAAACATTATTTGTCAACCATTAACCATCCCAAACATTGTTTGTCTTACTATTAGTCCATACAAACATTATTTATCTAACTATTAACCAATCCCACACATTTTTTATCTAACCATTAGTCAATACCAAACATTATTTGTCAAACCATTAACCAATCCCAAACATTTTTTATCTAACCATTAGTCAATACAAACATTATTTGTCTAACCATTAACCAATCCCAATTATTGTTTATCTAACTATTAGCCAATACCAAAATTTATTACCTATCAATTACAAATACCAAACACTTATTACCTAACCATTAAAAAATACCAAACACTGTTTATCTAACCACTATCCAATACCAAACATTGTTTATCTAACCATTAGCCGATACCAAACTTGGTTTATCAAACCATTAGCCGATACCAAACATTGTTATTCTAATCATTCGTCAATACCAAACACTGTTTATCTAACCAGTATACAATACCAAACATTGTTTATCTAACCATTAACCGATACCAAACATTGTTTATCTAACTATTAGCCAATACCAAACATTGTTTATGTAACAATTAACAAATACCAAACACTATTTACCTAACCATTAGAAAATACGAAAAAATGTCTATCTAGCCATTAGCCAATACAAAACATGGTTTATCAAACCATTAGCCAATAACAAACATTGTTTGTCTAACCATTAGTCAATACCAAGCATTGTTTATCTAATCATGAACCAATACCAAACATGGTTTATCAAACCATTTGCCAATACCAAACATTGTTTCTCTAACCATTAAACAATACCAAACACTGTTTATCTAACCACTAGCCAATACCAAACATTGTTTATCTAACCATCAGCCAATACCAAACATTGTTTATCTAACCATTAGACGATACCAAACGTTGTTGCTATTTTATACGAAAGATTATTCATCTAACCATTAGCCAATACAAACTATGGTTTATCAAACCATTACCCAATAACAAACATTGTTTGTCTAACCATTAGTCAATTCCAAACACTGTTTATGTAATCATTAACAAATACCAAACACTGTTTACCTAACCATTAAAAAATGCCAAAAATTGTTTATGTAACCATTCGCTAATACCAACCATTGTTCATCTAACAATTAGCCAATACCAAACACT
>NW_013752953.1:0-1139 GCF_000517525.1 Limulus polyphemus | reverse complement strand
AAATTCGGTAACTATAGTTATACCTAGGTGTTCATGGAGTAGTTGTGCCAAGTAAAGCTAAAGATGAGTATGGTGGTTATAAATTCGGTAACTAGAGTTACACCTAGTTATTCGTGGAGTTGTTGTACCAAATAACGCTAACGATGAGTATGGTGGTTATAAATTCGGAAACTAGAGTTACACCTAGGTGTTCATGGAGTAGTTGTACCAAGTAAGGCTAAAGATGAATAGGGTGTTTATATATTCGGTAACTAGAGTTACACCTAGGTATTCGTGGAGTAGTTGTACCAAGTAAGACTAAAGATGAATATGGTGGTTATAAATTCGGTAACTAGAGTTACACCTAGGTATTCGTGTAGTTGTTGTACCAAATAACGCTAAAGATGTGTATGGTGGTTACAAATTCGGTAACTAGAGTTACATCTAGGTGTTCGTGGAGTTGCTGTACAAAATAACGCTACAGATGAGTATGGGGTTATAAATTCGGTAATTAGAGTTAAACCTAAGTGTTCCTGGAGTAGGTTTACCAAGTAAGGCTAAAGATGAGTATGGTGGTTATATATTCCGTAACTAGAGTTACATCTAGGTATTGGTGGAGTAGTTGTACCAAGTAAGGCTAAAGATGAGTATGGTGATTATAAATTGTGTAACTAGAGTTACACCTAGGTGTTCGTGGAGTTGTTGTACCAAATAACGCTACAGATGAGTATGGGGGTTATTAATTCCGTAACTAGAGTTACAACTATGTGTTCATGGAGTAGTTGTACCAAGTAAATCTAAAGATGAGTATGGTGGTTACAAATTCGGTAACTAGAGTTATACCTAGGTGTTTATGGAGTAGTTGTACCAAAGAAGGCTAAAAATGAGTATGGTGGTTATAAATTCGGTAACTACAGTTACACCTAGGTGTTCGTGGAGTTGTTGTACCAAATAACGCTAAAGATGAGTATGTTGGTTACAAATTCGGTAACTAGAGTTACACCTAAGTGTTCGTGGAGTTGTTGTACCAAATACCGCTAAAGATGAGTAAGGTGGTTATAAATTCTGTAACTAGAGTTATACCTAGGTGTTCGTGTAGTTGGTGTGCCAAATAACGCTAAAGATGAGTATGGTGGTTATAAATTCGGTAACTATAGTTA
>NW_013752952.1:0-1879 GCF_000517525.1 Limulus polyphemus | reverse complement strand
TACACATACATTACTCTATTCTGTCACGTTGTCACCCTCTTTTATATACCAGAATACCCTATATCTAGTAAATACTAGAGCATTCGCCAAGGTACAGGATAGTTCTAGAAAATAGGTGGCGCCACACCAGTCACGTGACCTCGATGACGCAACAATATATATATATACAAGAACTAACTAATATGCATATTTGAAGAGGAAAAAATGAACATAGGGGCAGAATTCAAACTGTACGTGCATAAGAGTTAAAAATCAATAGATATATAGTTATGGACATTTGAAATATACAGAGTATAAGAGAAAGTTTAAATTATAGCCCAGGGGCGTTCTCAGAAGGTGAGAAATTGTAATCTAAAGATAGTTGAAGATTTGTTTACCCTATCATAGGACTACTATTTTATTCAACGAACAAAAGATGACAGGTTTTAATACTCGTAATAAAGTTATCACTCTTTACGTGAATCATAAATCTATGATGAAGTAACATAAGTCCAATTCATAGGTCTTTTTACACACAAAACACGTTCGTAACAATCTAACTAGTCTTTACACATGAAAGTGTTTGTAATATAAAATAATTCCAAAAGGAGTTATCCAACTCATAGGTCTTTTTACACACAAAACACCTTCGTAACAATCTAACTAGTATTTACACATTAAGGTGTTAGTAATATACAGTTATTTATATTAAGACTCTTCTTAACACAGCGCTTTAGTAACCTAACTGATTACCACATATTTCGTCACAGATTATATTTTCAATTTGGTTAAAAGAAAATTATTTTATAATAGGGCTAATGTGTTTGCTCTTAAATACTTCGAAAGTACAATGTATTTTTGAATAGTACTTTGTCATGGTTATCAGGTCAAAAAATATTATGAATAATGTATCGTAAAAATGTAACTTTTCCACGAAACATCATACCAGCGTATAGGCTTAGAACAATTTGTTTTAATAAATCTATACTCATCTGAACAGCGTATAGGTTGAGAGCAATTTGTTGTAATAAATCTATACTCATCTGAACAGCGTATAGGCTTAGAAAAATTTGTTGTAATAAATCTATACTCACCTGAACAGCGTATAGGCTTAGAACAATTTGTTGTAATAAATCTATACTCACCTGAACAGCGTATAGGCTGAGAACAATTTGTTGTAATAAATTTATACTCACCTGAACAGCGTATAGGCTGAGAACAATTTGTTGTAATAAATCTATACTCACCTGAACAGCGTATAGGCTGAGAACAATTGTTGTAATAAATTTATACTAACCTGAACAGCGTATAAGCTGAGAACAAGTGTTGTAATAAATCTATACTCATCTGAACAGCGTATAGGCTTAGAACAATTTGTTGTAATAAATCTATACTCATCTGAACAGCGTATAGGCTGAGAACAATTTGTTGTAATAAATCTATACTCATCTGAACAGCGTATAGGCTGAGAACAATTTGTTGTAATAAATTTATACTCATCTGAACTAGATTACACAATACTACATATGTAAGAGGAGACATATTCTACACATCGTATTATGCATTATCATATTAACAACACTCACATTACAAGATAAACAAGTCCTGAAAAGGTTCACGACTTCCAACCAATTCGGTTTAGTTTTACAACACGAGGGACCTCATGTAGTTCACTGCTACATGGTGATCTGATTACTGTAACGGTAAAATTCCATTGTTACGGTTTAGTCTTACAACACGAGGAACCTCATGTAGTTCACTGCTACATGATGATCTGAATACTGTGTGGGAGAATTCCATTGTTACGGTTTAGTTTTACAACACGGGGAACCTCATGTAGTTCACTGCTACATGGTGATCTGATTACTGTGACGGTAAAATTCCATTGTTACGGTTTAGT
>NW_013752951.1:0-1138 GCF_000517525.1 Limulus polyphemus | reverse complement strand
TGCTACCTTTAACGTAACACACATAAATCAGATACTGTGTCCAGACAGTTACTAAGACGTCCAGTTCCACTTCAATGTAACACACATAAATCAGATACTGTGTTCTGACAGTTACTAAGACGTCCAGTGCCACTTCAATGTAACACACTTAAATCAGATACTGTGTTCTGACAGTTACTAAGACGTCCAGTGCCACTTCAATGTAACACACATAAATCAGATTTTGTGTTCTGACAGTTACTAAGACGTCTAGTGCTACCTTTAACGTAACACACATAAATCAGAGACTGTGTCCTGACAGTTACTAAGACGTCCAGTGCTACCTTTAACGTAACACACGTAAATCAGATACTGTGTCCTGACAGTTACTGATATCTAGTATTATTTCAATACATCATACGTACATTAGGTAATATGGTGTTACAATTCATTAAAAATAATGAGCTATTTCGTGAAGCATTAATAATATGTGAAGTATTAAGATGTTACAGCCAGTCAAACATCTATCATACTACTTCACGAGAGCAGCCTGAAATCGAGTAGTTTGGTGTTTTCATTCATCAAATATCAACACTGTGTTATTGAAGTTCCTCATTCATCTAATAACATTTCAAGGAAACACATCTTTTGAGTTGCAATTCATCATATATCTAGTACCAATTCGGGCAGAACATAAATGAAAAAACTCGTTCATTTTTGGTACATCCATAAAAGAAATCGTGTGATGTTATAATCTCCCAGCATTAAATGTCACAGCTAATATGTTGTCAACATCGAGCTTCTTAAGTTTGTTTTTATTGCAGCCTTTCGTCGAAAACTACTAACTAAAAGAGTTAAGTTTCTCCTAAAATAGGGTCAAGAATATAATTGTTTATTCTTTGACTCATAATTTGACCTCTGATTTATCTTTATTATACTTATTACAATATACTAAGTGGCATATCATCCTATTGAAAACTATGTATTAGTTTGTATGGAATAATCATTCACTGATTGGAAGCAGTAAGCAGAATTACCTTAATTATTCTTACAAATCAGTGTCATCTAGCTATTCAGTTTATAATATTCATTTGTTTAGGTAATTTTAATGGAAGTTGGTACAGAAGTCTTCACTGACCGTACGTTTCTAAGATTGTGG
>NW_013752950.1:0-1821 GCF_000517525.1 Limulus polyphemus | reverse complement strand
AGCATGGACACTCGTTCTAGATCTAGCCCTGTAGACTTCGGACTGATTTTGACTTCCATACCTGAGTTCTAGAGCAGCTACCAGTGCTCTATAGTTGTGCCTGTCGTCTGCTGACAACTGTCCAAGTATTTCCAGTGGTTGCCTCTTCAGGCTCGTTGCGAGGTATACTGCTTTCTACTCCACTGTCCATCCATTCGTCTCTGCCAGTAGCTCAAATTGTGCTCTATATGCATCCCATGGTGTCTTCCCATTGAATTCCTATGGCTACCGTCATACGAGATCACCCCTATTGCTGACACTCATGTCTGGAATGTGACTTCTGACAGGACTGAAGATGTCTGCATTAGGGTTTAGCTGCGGGGTCTGGAAGGGGCTTTCCATTGTCTGAGGCTGATTAGGTCCATGGCTGATATATCCTCCTTGTGTAAAAGACAGTAAATCATCCTTTAAGGTATTTAATTCACTTTGAAATTTACTAAGCTCTTCCATTTGTACTTCTTGTTTCCTTTCTTGTTCCAGTTGCCACTGCTGTAGTCTCTCTTCTTGTTCATTTTCTTTCTCCTCCAACCATTGCTGTAGTCTCTCTTCTTATTTATTTTCTCGTTCTTCTTGTTTCTTTTCTTTTTCCACCAACCACTGCTGTAATCTCTCTTCTTGTTTCTTTTCTTTTTCCTCCAACAACTGCTATAATTTCTCTTCTTGTTTCTTTTCTTTTTCCTCCAACAACTGCTGTAATCTATCTTCTTGTTTATTTTCTTTCTCCTCCAACCACTGCTGTAATCTCTCTTCTTGTTTATTTTCTCGTTCTTCTTGTTTCTTTTGCTGCTAAGCTGTAGTTTGATTTGCCACTTCTCGTTTCCATCTTCTTTTTTTTTCGTCCCACTTTCTGACACCAATTTGTTATGTATATGTTCGTTTGTTAATTACCCGTAAAAACTCTTTCTGAAGAACTTCAGCGATACAAGTCCTTTTTTAAAATAAAACTAGTTTATTCTTTCTCAATACAACTTTGCAGTACACTTAATTTCCACAGTCACTTTAACGTAAACACATGCTATCATTCACAACGATTCACGCACTTTACTTATGGTCACTGCCGTGCTTGACTTAATTGTCTGTCTCCGTCTGTCTGCAATGATCTATCTCGTTACTTCATTTGCCGGCTTATCTCTACAAAAATAGAGGGCGCGTAGAGAAGACTAGAGTTGCCAGGAACAGACATGATCCTTCTAGAATCTCATGACATGTTACTAGCGTCAAGTGACTTCCGCTGTCGTAACAATGTCATGTATAAAATTCTAGGTATTCTAAGCCTACTTTTAGAAATTTTTCGTCATTAACTGAACGACATATGTCCTTTAGCTACTATCTAAATTAAAGCATTGAAAATTTAGTCTACAGCATTGTTATGAGTCGGGTTTTTATAAGGCCAGATTCTTTACAGTAGATGTGTGTGACTTGTTAGCGATAAATTTTAACAATAAACTGACAGCACTGTCAGCACACAATCCACTTGTTTTAAAATAATATATTCAAAATAAGTCAAACGTATGTACAAAAAAAATAGTTGCACTATTGGTTTGCACAATTGTATCTTGCGCTTTAAATAATTGTCTCGTTTTCTTCAAAGTCCACACAGACGAGTTCAGTTATTGCAGAACACTCTTTCAGAAGACAAATGTTTCTCCTCACTTTAGAAATTGCCCGTTATGGCTAAACTGACACAGTCTAACGTCATTTTTACTTTCACTAACTTACTTTCTTCCACTAACTTGGTTGCCTATATATAATGCACAATCGAGGCCTAGAGCTTTCTACAAA
>NW_013752949.1:0-1959 GCF_000517525.1 Limulus polyphemus | reverse complement strand
TACATAGTGTACCCTATCCCTGGTGCAGTAAATGCTCTACATAGTGTACCCTATACCTGGTGTACTAAATACTCTAAATATTGTACTTGTCCCTGGTTCAGTAAGTAGTCTACATATTGTACCTATCCCTTGTGTAGTAAAAACTCTACAGAGTGTACTATATCTTTGGTGCAGTAAGTAGTCTACATATTGTACCTATCCCTTGTGTAGTAAAAACTCTACAGAGTGTACTATATCTTTGGTGCAGTAAATACTCTACATATTGTACATATCCCTGGTGCAGTAAATACTCTATATACTGTATCCTGTCACTGGTGCAGTAAATACTCTACATACTGTACCCTATTCCTGCTGTAGTAAATACTATACATAGTGTACCCTATCCCTGGTGCAGTAAATACTCTACATAGTGTACCCTATCCCTGGTGTAGTAACTACTCTACATATTGTACCTGTCACTGGTGCAGTAAATACTCCACATACTGTACCCTATCCTGGTGTAGAATAACTACTCTACATACTGTACCTTATCCCCCATGTAGTAAAAACTCTACATACTGTACTATATCTCTGGTGCAGTAAATACTCTACATAGTGTACCCTATCCCTGGTGCAGTAAATACTTTACATACTGTACCCTATCCCTTGTATAGTAAATACTATACATGGTGTACCCTTTTCCTGGTGTAGTAAATACTCTACATATTGTACATATCCCTGGTGCAGTAAATACTCTACATACTGTACCCTATCCCTGGTGCAGTAAATACTATACATGGTGTATCCTATTCCTGGTGTAGTAAATACTCTACATATTGTACATATCCCTGGTGCAGTAAATACTCTACATACTGTATCCTGTCACTGGTGCAGTAAATACTCTACATACTGTACCCTATCCCTGGTGTAGTAAATACTATACATAGTGTACCCTATCCCTGGTGCAGTAAATACTCTACATATTGTACCTATCCCTGGTGCAGTAAATACTCTACTTAGTGTACCCTATCCCTTTTGTAGTAAGTACTCGACATATTGTACCTTTCCCTGGTGTAGTAAATACTCTACATAATGTACTATATTCCTGGTGCAGTAAATATTCTACATACAGTACCCTATCCTTGTTGTAGTAAATACTCTACATAGTGTACCCTATTCTTGGTGCAGTAAATACTCTACATACTGTAACTTATCAAGGTGCAGTAAATATTCTACATACAGAACCCTATCCTTGTTGTAGTAAATACTCTACATAGTGTACCCTATTCCTGGTGTACTCTATATACTGTACCTTATCTCTGGTGCAGTAGATACTCTACATATTGTACCCTATCCAGGTGCATTAAATACTCTACATAGTGTACACTATCCCTGGTGTAGTAAATACTCTACATACTGTACATATCCCTGGTGCAGTAAATACTCTTCATACTGTATCCTATCACTGGTGCAGTAAATACTTTACATACTGTTAGTTATCTATGGTGCAGTAAATACTCTACATACTGTACCCTATCCTGGTGTAGAATAACTACTCTACATACTGTACCTTATCCCCAGTGTAGTAAATAGTCTACATAATGTACTATATCTTTGGTGCAGTAAATACTCTACATACTGTACCCTATTTCTTGTTCAGTAAATGCTCTACATAGTGTACCCTATCCCTGGTGCAGTAAATGCTCTACATAGTGTACCCTTTCCCTGGTGTACTAAATACTCTAAATATTGTACCTTATCTCTGGTGCAGTAAATACTCTACATACTGTACCCTATCCAGGTGCAGTAAATACTCTACATAGCGTACCCTATACCTGGTGTAGTAAATACTCTACATACTGTACCCAATCCCTTGTGCAGTAAATACTCTACATAGTGTAACCTATTCCTGGTGTAGTAAATACTCCTCATATTGTACCTATCCCTGGTGCAGTAATTACTCTACATAGTGTACTCTAT
>NW_013752948.1:0-1809 GCF_000517525.1 Limulus polyphemus | reverse complement strand
CTAAACTAAAACAGAACAGAAACATTTAACTATAATAGTTTAATAACATACCTTGTAAAACAGTGTTGAAACATTTAACTATAATACAAGGTATGTAACTAAACTAAAACAGTGTTGAAACATTTAACTATAATAGTTTCAATTCTGTTTCAGTTTAGTAACATACCTTGTATTATAGTTAAATGTTTCAATACTGTTTTAGTTTAGTAACATACCTTAAAAACAGTATTGAAACTAACATACCTTGTATTATAGTTAAATTGGTAAAGATACAAACATTATCTCCTGCTGTTTAAGCTTCATATAAACTGTTACAGTAAATAAACTACTTATTAATGAAGACATATTTTTATACTGTTTATCTTGCTAGTTTTATGAAATGTTAACTTTCGTGGTTTCATTAGGGGAATGCCCAACTGGAACCTATGAAGAGGAGGGTCATTGTAAAAATTGTCCAGGAAATCACTACCAAGATCGGACTGGACAAACCAAATGTAAATCTTGTCCGCGTGGAACAATATCAAACAGTGGATCTCATTCTCAAGTAGATTGCAAAGGTGAGTCAAAGTCGAGAGATATTAACAAATGACATTTGAATTTGAAAATTCTACTTAGCTGGTTTTTTATATGTAGTTTGTGTTTATTTTAAGTCTTAGTTACAACTGATATAGTTAGCTTATTTTTGACAGATGTTCTTGTCACTTTTCGGTTTTTCAACATTGCCGAAAGATTACATTAATAATTGACTTAAAACCTAGAAATAGTTATAAATATTTCTTAATTAATTCTTTTATTTTATGTAAATCTGTGAATGATAAATAATTTTGAAAATTCTCGAATGAAGTAGGCGTGGCTTAGTGTTGTAGCCTGTGACTTAATTACTACAACATGAACACACTTTCATATGTGAACACATACTATAAAACTGACAGTCAGTTCCAGTATTGGGCTTGAGTAGCTGTATAGACAGCTGGTGCTGGTGATCTGTTGTCTTCCCTCTTGTTAGCTGTCTTAAATTTCTAAACTTTGGAGATTTGATTTGGCTTTTTCCCGTGTGCTACATATCAAGTGACATTCAAAATAGCAAATATTTTTTGCTCAGTATTAAAATATATAAAAATTCACTGAGTTTAAAACATTCTTCTGTATTAAAAACAAGTATTACTTTATTTTTCAGTTACATCCATCAGTTCTGATCTGGACCTTCCTGAGCTTGTCAGGGACCAGCCATATGTTGATAAATGTAAACCCAACCCTTGTAAAAATTATGGAATTTGTATTAATTCTGCTAATGATAGCTATCACTGCCAGTGTCAACATGGTTATGAAGGTAAGGGTACTGTTTTTAGTTTAGTAATATCTTGTATTATAGTTAAATGTTTCAACACTGTTTAGTTCAGATAGTCAATAGTGTCTAGTATGTCAGACTAACAACTGTTATTGTATATTTATTATAATCTAGCAGTTGTTGATAGTGTAGTACATCAGACTAACAACTGTTATTGTATATTTATTATAATCTAGCAATTGTTGGTTGTGTCTAGTATGTCAGACTAACAACTGTTATTGTATGTTTATTATAATCTAGCAGTTGTTGATAGTGTAGTACGTCAGACTAAGAACTGTTATGGTATGTTTATTATAATCTAGCAGTTGTTGATAGTGTAGTACATCAGACTAAGAACTGTTATGGTATGTTTATTATAATCTAGCAGTCGTTGATAGTGTAGTACGTCAGATTAACAACTGTTATGGTATGTTTATTATAATCTAGCAGTTGTTGATAGTGTAGTTCATCAGACTAAGAAC
>NW_013752947.1:0-1139 GCF_000517525.1 Limulus polyphemus | reverse complement strand
GTCCCACCAAACATGCTCGCTCTTTCAGCTGCGGGAGCGTTATAAATTATGGTCAATCCCACTATTCGTTGGTAAAAGAGGAGCTCAAAAGTTGGCCTTCCCTCTAGTCTTACACTGCTATGTTAGGGACGGCTAGCGCAGATGGCGCTCGTGTAGCTTTGCGCGAAATTCAAAACAAACAAACTTGCAGAACTGACTTTTTCGTTTCACACTTTCTTATGTGACCCATATGTTAAACTAGGGACTCAAAGTCATGGACCCACACGCAGTTTGATGTCTACGTAGCTTAGAAAGTTTAGTTTCAAAAAAGCAAGAGAACCAAAACATCGTCGTATGCATCATAACAACAAGAAATATATCTAGTAACCAAACACTTTGAGAAACAATCTTTACCAATGTTTTTAAGCCACTTTGTTTTCTCTTCCAAGTGGCTAGATGAACAAACGGCCTGTGATAAAAGTCAGATCAAACACAGTTTTCTTTATTAAGATTCCTTTCTGTCATACAAGACATAAAAACACACTTAGATGGAGATATAAGATGCATTAGTTTGGACAGAAAACATACTGGTGGGTACAGACACGCACTCCATGAGTCTGTGTGTGTGTATATAAGCGACAGACGAGGAGATTTTATTTGGTATGATAACTTGTAATTCTTAGTAGAGGCAATAAATCAAAAGAACTCGAGCACTCAGTGTCTGTGGCCAAAATGTTCAGCAATGCTTTTGTTTTTTTTATCGATCTGATGGTAACTTACATCGAATACGACACCTACAAGATGGATTAATCGTCGGTCCACACTCGCAACTAATGAAAAAAGGGAGATTATCAGTATCTTCCAAAATAAACTTCTTGTGGATGATGATGGAGATGAAAGAAAACTACAAGCAAGAACTAAACTTTTAGCTTCAAATCACTGGCTTGTTTTTATACCGGCGGGGTCAAAATATTGAATCGTATTGAGAAGTTGTATATTTTTACACGTTACAAAGAACCGACCACGAAAACTGAGTTAAATTACTCGTTTTTATATACAACTAGCCAGAGTACCCGTCCCCCTGGACGGAAATTATGTAAATTCATGATTAATGAAAGGTTATTTTAGGACATGAAAAGTTGCTTCTCTTATATGTAATT
>NW_013752946.1:0-1137 GCF_000517525.1 Limulus polyphemus | reverse complement strand
TGGAGAAGGTTATGGATGGCCTAATTGAAGAAGGGATAATCGAGAAATCAGATAGTTACCGGTCATCTCCCATCACGTTGGGACCCAACGTTGCTGTGTGGACTTCAGGGCTCTTAACAGTATAACCCAAAAGGACTCGTATCCACTGCCAAGAATTGATGATACTCTCGATGCCCTAAGTGGAGCTAGGTGGTTTTCAACTCTAGACTTAAAGTCGGGTTTTCATCAAATGAAAATGGTTGAAGCACATAAACCTAATACTGCATTTAGTTATGGCCAGGGTCTCTGGCAATATTGTGTGATGCCATTCGGGCTTGACAATGCTCCAGCAACATTTGAGAGGCTGATGGAAAGAGTACTGGAAGGCCTACAATGAAGGATAGACTTAGTGTACCTGGATGATGTCATTCTGTTTGCAACAACGTTTGATGAGGAAATGTCCCGGCTAGAGGAAGTATTCAAGCGTTTGTAAGCAGCAAACATCAAACTCCATCCCAAGAAATGCCACTAGTTCCAGAAAGAGGTTCTTTACTTCGGTCACATTGTAAGTGAGCATGTTGTGCGAACTGATCCTGACAAGGTGAAAGCAGTGCGTGATTGGCCAACACCAGACAATGTGGGAGAGTTAAAAAGTTTCTTGGGACTCTGTACCTGTTACCGGAAGTTTGTGAAGGACTTTGTAGCTATACCTGCTCCACTACATGATTTGACAAAAAAAAGGCCAGCAATTTAAATGGACAGTTTCTTCCCAGCATGCTTTCAAGACATTGCAAGAAAAATTGGCCTCAGCTCCACTTTTAAAGCTTCCAGATCCCTCACTGCCGAACATATTGAATTGTGATGCTGGTAATGTCGGAATTGGAGGAGTGTTGTGTCAGAAAGAAAGCGAAAACGAACATGTGGTGGCCTACTTCAGTAGGGTCTTGAGTATACCAGAGAAGAACTACTGTGTAACACGAAGGGAACTCCTTGCTATAGTAAAGAGCCTGACATATTTCCATCCTTACCTCTATGGAGCCAGGTTTACCATCAGGACAGACCATGCTGCGTCGTGCTGGTTAAGATCATTAAAGAACCCATAGGGACAACTAGCACGTTGAATCAAAAAGATAGACCAGTATAATTATGATACTAAAT
>NW_013752945.1:0-6192 GCF_000517525.1 Limulus polyphemus | reverse complement strand
CCTGGACTCCATCTGCAGATAGTAATGCTTTGCATTTAGTGGGACATTAAAAGAGTAATTCATTTCGAACTCATCAATCCACAGCGAACTGTCAATGCAGAGATCTATAGTCAGCAACTGGAACGTTTAAATCAAGCCCTTCATCAGAAATGTCCTTTACTCGTCAATTGGAAAGGTGTTCTTCTCCACGACAATGCACGTTTGACGCCACACAAGTTTATGGTGCTGGGTTGGGAAGTTCTCCCCCACCCACCATATTCTCCAAATGTGGCACCACCAGATTACCATCTTTTTCGTTTGCTGCAACACTATATTAATGGAAAAGCGTATGCAAATGTGGAAGGTGTTAAAGAGGACATCAACACGTTTTTTGCTTCAAAGCCAAGTGATTTCTTTAATCAGGGCATTAACAACCTGATTGTAAGATGGAGAAGCACCATCGATAAGAATGAAGACTATTTCACTTGATAAATGTTTTATTTTGATATACAGGTTCTTCGGGGTTCTTTCGTCTAAAAAAAAAGCGACATTAATTTCTTGACGGTTCTAACTACTAGACTTATGTTTAGTTTCTTAGTTTGATTTCGCGCAAAGATACTCGAGGGCTATCTGCGCTAACAACTCCTAATTTCGATGTGATACACTAGAGGGAAAGCAACCAGTCAACACACCACACCGCCAACTTGTGGACTACTCTAATCGAAGAGTGAGATTTGATTGTTACCCTTATAACATACACATACGGCCCCAAAGTGCAGAGCGCGATCTTTTTTTTTTTGTCGGAAAGTGGTGCGAATTACGGATCTCTGACCACGCTGACCACGAGGCCACACTCAACCCATGATGTAGACAACACAAGTAAAACATTTTCAAGAACTTTTTTTTACAAAGTTCCGTATTGTACGTTATGTTTTCAGTGCGCTGCCGTTATGATATCAAATTAAGTAATTAACGGCACAGTTGGGTCTTAATTAGCAGCTTTAATCTTTCACACTTTATTTAACATGACATTATTATTGTTAATACACAGGTGTGCGCGATACCTTATTAATTAATATCAAAATAATAATAATACAGCATGATATTCAAATAATCACACAGATCATTGAATGTAGAGGGCACGCAAATCTTACTCTGTCAGAAAAGCTCTACACCTTACAGTACACCACATGGATACTGTAAATAGCAAGTTTATGTTACACGAACAGCTACAGAAATACTGACTTTATTGTAATAATCTAAGCTGATTATCGACATATCTGTCATATAATCTGTGGAATGGATACATATATTGCGCTCACGTTTCCAAATAAAAGCCAAGAGTGTCAAATAACATTTCCCGATTTTAAACTAAATCATAAAAAGAGTTCTAAAAACGTTATTTGTGCATTACTCTAAAATTAGTGAAAACAGCAAGTACGAAGAAGAAGAGTGAAAAATTCCCTACTTTGGATTAAGCATGTAAGATTATAATTTTAAGACGGATGAATATGAAGTTGACAAGTCTCCTAAATGGAAACTTTTTAGTTGGGATAAAGCCAAATAAAAATATAACCTACTAAGGGGGGGGGGTTTGCTCCTTTTCTGGCCAGTAACATTCCGCGCGAACACATTTTTGTATTATTATTAGTGACAGTATATATATTGTTGAGTAATCAAACAGGCATACAAAAGCTATAGATCCTTTAGCTAAAGAGCGATATGTTTTTGCTCTAATTATGTTCGAACGCTGTCGTTTAAATATAACACATATCGCATGAAATCCCATGGAGTTCTGAGATGCCTCTTTAAAAATGCACTTTTGAATAAACAATAAATCATACCCTTATCTAAATGCAGAACATCCTGCAATGTTAAATGAAGCACTCTTTTTCTTGTGATTGTTCGGGGCCTGAAACCTTTATTTTAGTAAATAACAGTTGGAGTTTCCACTTCATCTTGAAAGATTTATTAAGCGTGATATATTATTATTATTAAGCTTAGCGAAACGTAACTTTGATGGTGATAGCTTAAGATTCCCCTCGAACTGGTGGTTCGTTCTGTAATATTTTAATAAATCATTTCTTTAAATTCCAACTCTTAAACAACTTATCTCAATTTTAAATAAAGAAGATAATTTTTTTCTCCCAGCTTGGGACTTTTTGCTTTACCGAACTCTGATAGTGTAATTCCTTCTTCTAAATGTAATCGATAAAAAACGTCTTTATTTCAAGTAAAAACTTCCCAATTACCCCTTTGGTCGCTTATCCAATTATAACGCTATAGATTGAGTCGATACCCGAGGTGAGCAGAGTACAGATAGTACATTGTGTAGCTTTGTGCTTAATAACAAACAAACAGCTCCACTTCCAATTTGAAGCCTGTCATCTTGTTGAATTCTATTCTTAACTTGTGGGCTGTTTATATAGAAGGTTACTATTTTGAGGACTCCTTTCCAATCCTATAAGTAAACTTTGCATACTCTCTCTCTCTCTCGTGCTTAATCTGCTGTATCGCAAAGAAAACAAAATACTAAATAAGTTGATAAATCTGAATTTATTTCGGTGTAATCATATAAATGTAACAAACTAAACAAGTGAATGTGTTCGATATTCATAAATAAATTTATAAAAGTCTCAAAAAAAATCTCTCACAATAACTACAACATAGCCGTCCATTTAAATAAAGCAACTTTGTGTAGTACTCTAGAATTCGAGAATACAAGTTAGAAGTAGAGAGATAAATCCTGTACTTTGATGTCAACAAATATAGCAACTGTGCGTCGAAACTTAATTAAGTCGAACATTTCAACAATCATGGTTTGATGGATAATCTATACTTGACAAACAAACAAGAATGATTAGATGAGTTGGTATGACATATTACAAATTTTATAATGAATTTGGATCATCTATGGGTAGTTCTTAATTTCTGACGGATCTCTCCGGATCACAGATCCAGAACCTGTTCGGTATTCTTTTTTAATCTAAAGAGGAAACACTATAATTAATTTTAAGACAGCCTTTGTTGGTTTATGAATTGACATTAACTTCCCCCTAAATAATAGCCTCAATAACGTTCAAATGATTATCTTTCAAACCCGAAAATTCCCCACCCCACCCGTTAGCAAGAACGTGGTACCTCTTTTTCTATAGAAGTTAAGCACTGTTTATGTGGCAATATAAGAATAAATGTGTTGAGCATTAGTGTAGTTCTGCTCATTAAAACTATTAACAAATAAATTCTGCATATGGGGGACACCAAATCTGAAAATACATTTTAAATCTGTACTATATATATAGCATTAGCTGAGTGACCATTTACAGATTTTTCTAGGTGTATTGAAATCGATGAGGATAAACGGATTAGAAATGGACTTAACACATACACTAACAGATAACATGTTTAACCCTATTCATGAAAATTATTTCAACGTGTAATTCTTCTATAAACACGGCAGGACAAGCTTGTTTATTTACGTTATCTTGATGGCAAAAAACGGTTTCGTTACTGAGTTTGTTGCTCTCATATTATCGATAAAGTTTGATGCTACAACCATTTTGGTAGATGTTGTGAAAAATAAGTTAGAACATCAAAACTGGAAACAAACTTTTAAAAGTTTCTCGACTGATGGAGCAGCTGAAAATTATAGAATAGCTATCAGATAAAAGGATGATGTCCTTAAGATGTTGGAAAATTATTGTCTTCTAAACGAACACTGGTGTACCTATACTTTTGAATGTCACTGCACTCTACGATAATTCGGTTCTATCATGTAATAAACTTCAGGAAGCTGTTAAAAGCTAGAATAATCGGTTCTATCATGTAATTGACTTCTAGAAGCTGTTAAAAACTATGATAATCGGTTCTATCACGCAATGGACTTCTGGAAGCTGTTAAAAGCTAGGATAATCAGTTCCATGATGTAAAAGAATTCATGAAGCTGTTAAAAGTTAGAATAATCGGTTCTATCATGTAATAGAATTCATGAAGCTGTTAAAAACTATGATAATCGGTTCTATCACGCAATGGACTTCTGGAAGCTGTTAAAAGCTAGGATAATCAGTTCTATGATGTAATAGAATTCATGAAGCTGTTAAAAGCTAGCATGATCAGTTCTATCATGTAATGGACTTCATGAAGCTGTTAAAGCTTTTGGTGTTTAGGTATTCAAACCAGTCTTCGTAGCCGGAAGAAGGTTGGTTGCCTACAGATAAAGCAACGAACACTTCTCTAGTGCAGGTTGTTCGAAAAGACTGGAACCATAGGAGCTTCAACGATTTCTACAGTATTTGTTCCACATGCTGTCCTTGTAATTCTAAGTAGTTTGGAGACTGTATTTTCTTTGAACACTTCGAAGTATATACGTGACATTGTGTTCCGACACTCGTCGTGAATTCGTTCAAATATTCGGTGTCTCTGTAAATCTGTGGAAGTAAGTGACTTAGGTGTATTATTACAAACTGATGCCATTACAGTCGACCGTTATAAAATAACACAGCACTGTACAACACAGACAGGTTGCAAGGCGAGCTTAATTAATAATAATTATATTTATAAGAATTATTGAGTTCTATGGTGATTTGCCAACACCATGGCACCAAAACTACAGAAGATGTTGAAAAAAGTATTGAAGAGTGACATGACAAAAATGCTTAAAACACGTATAAACATATTAACAACTGATCTGCGTCACTTGATCAGAAAACTTTGAGATGTGGGGTGTTTCATCCATACAACTGGCCAACTGATAAATCTGAGTTATTGGATTATGAACAAAAAAAAGCTGAACAACTGGCTGCACAGTTCAGTGTATCTCTAGTCCACAGGGGATATTCTTCTGAGAACCGTGCTACAGAAAGGTCAGGTCTCAGGCCCATTGTAGCATAGTCCACAGGGGATATTCTTCTGAGAACCGTGCTACAGAAAGGTCAGGTCTTAGGTCCATTGTAGCATAGTCCACAGGGGATATTCTTCTGACAATCGTGCTACAGAAAGGTCAGGTCTTAGGCCCATTGTAGCAAATTAAATGCTGCCAGCCTTTTGACTTTCAAGAATTTTATCGTCACTTGTCTGATGAGCCTGAAAATTCCAAAACTTAAAAATATCCTGGTCCATCTTAATATAATAATGCTTTCGAAACTGTTTGAAGGATCCACAGTGACTGACGACTGAGACTTACTAGTAGCAATTCAGAAATGATCAAAGAATATGCCTCTCGGGCTTTAACTTAAAAAGTCATGATAGTTATGATGTAACATCTGCTATTGACAGTTATGATGTAACACCTGCTATTGACATATGGTGCCTCTTTTCAGATATCCAGGGATAACGAATGCATACACAATCCTACAGTAAAAAGCAATGAACTTAGGACATTCATAAAAACGTGGTATGGAGGGACAGTGAACAGGAGAGTTTTAGGTATGACAAGCAAGTTAAAAACGCACCTCCTCAATGAACAATAAATTCTAAAAAATACACTGACCACATAATAGCAGTAGGCATCTTTCTGTCTTATAAGACAATAGATATTTGCGCCTGTAAAAAAGTTTCACTCGTGTTCACACCTCCGGGTGTGACTGAATAATCCAATTCGAGAAGAGCATGTTCGCCTACATCTGTCGTGGTTCCTTACGAGAACAAAACTACACCTTCTGTTGATTCTGATAAGCGCATACGCTTCATCCACAGAGGACAATGACAAGTTCTATGATGAACTCACCAGAACCATCTGCAAGATCCCCAGCACAGAAAACCCGTACATTCTTTGTGATTTCAATGCAAGGATCGGCACTGACATGCAAGTGTAATATAAACTACAGTGTCTTATATCTTACATATATTTATATATATACACATACATTACAGCACCTGAAAGTACTAAGTACAGCCGAGACCAACCTATCGGGTTATCATAAACACTTATGTATGTATGTATATATATATATATTCCAGTCAGAACAACATTAACACATGTATAAAAATTCGCTTATACAAGTTCCTGTACAAGTGTAAAAAATACTATGTTACACAATTACGTGTATCGATTCAAAGAAGGGGACGTTTTTAAGTTTGATACAATGTGACGGTAAAGTTGATAATTATCTATATATAGCACACAGTTTACAAACAGCTCCATAAAAATTGGACCTCGGCATTCACCAAACTTCTATTTTATTTTACAATTCGTGGTTTAAGTTCTTACATACA
>NW_013752944.1:0-1138 GCF_000517525.1 Limulus polyphemus | reverse complement strand
CTACTAGACAACGAAGGTAACGTACACTAAAGTTAGATAATAATGGTAACGTACGAATCAACTAAACAATAATTATGATAACAGATTCTTCTGTTACTACTAGACAACGAAGGTAACGTACACTAAAGTCAGATAATTATGGTAACGTACGAATCAACTAAACAATAATTATGATAACAGATTCTTCTGTTAGACATTGATGGTAAAGTAGTTTACAACCGGATAATAAAGATATCGTATTATTTTACCATCAAAGGGTTATGACACCAGCCATATGATTAGACAATGATATTAGCGGATACCAACGTGCTACTTTACCTACAAATAATTATGGTAACGGTTTTCGTTATCACAGAATGGTGGTAACTACTCTATTATCAGGTAATAATGGTAGCATATTATACAAACAGGTAATTGGGTAGATCTTCACACATCTACACAACTGAGGACGCTGGCAGTCAACTTGGTTATATCTTTCGTTAACTTGTTTGCTGTGGTGGTATAAAATAAAAGTTAACATTAAATAATCTCAACGTAAAAGCTGGGCCAAAAATTCGGTATTAGTTTCAGTTTACAAATGACGTCTACCAAGTGTTGTGTACCACACAATTATAATACCGGTGGGCAGGTTTTTACAAATCAAAAATGACTGAAACATTTGATTCTAGCAGTCTGGGAAAGGAACTGAGCCAGTGAGTCAGTACTACTCACTGAAAGTATTCTACATATTATGTTACATACTATCTAGATAGTACAATCTACCAAAAAGTGTATAGAAATATGATTAGTAATCAGCTTTATAAAACAGAAGTACTGAGTGTAATTTCCCTGTGTTTTCTGAACTGTGCTACTATATAATAATATTATGAACAACTTTATAAAACAGAAGTACTGAGTGTAATTTCCCTGTGTTTTCTGAACTGTGCTACTATATAATAATATTATAAACAACTTTGTAAAACAGAAGTACTGAGTGTAATTTCCCTGTGTTTTCTGAACTGTGCTACTATATAATAATATTATAAACAACTTTGTAAAACAGAAGTACTGGGTGTAATTTTCGTGTGTTTTCTGAACTGTGATACTGTATAATAATATTATAAACAACTTTATAAAACAGAAGTACTGGATGTAATTT
>NW_013752943.1:0-1139 GCF_000517525.1 Limulus polyphemus | reverse complement strand
ACTATATACACTTGTGTCAACTAACTACATGTACATTGTAGATCTCAAGACAAAGTATAGAGGATGGGCATTGCAACCATAAAGGGTTGGAACATTTATATGTTTTTCCAGAGAACACAGCTGCAGACTTTGAATCTCATGTGTCACACATTCATTAGTTTCTAGATATTCATGTACATTGCCAGCTTACGTAGCTAAGAGTGAACCACTGCTCAAGTTGATATTTTTCATAGCACATGAATCACATGCCATAAAAAACTGCTATTTAAGTATACTTTTAAACATTTACTTTGAAACAAAGGAATTAAACTTAGATAACATAAAAATTCAAATTATAACATACATTATAATGTTAATTTCATTGACATATCTTGATAGTAAAGTGGTTTAATTCAATTTTGAATGTAATGCAATACCATATGTAGAAAGGAATTTAAAAATGGTGCCATGCATCATATGGTTAATGAGCATCACATTACTTTATTTCTAAAATAATGTTCTATTGTGATATATCATTAATATTGCACTTAGATGAGCATTATGAATATGCTTATGTTACTTATCAAGAGTTTCTTAATATTTGGTATGCAAACACACCTTCAAACATCTACATGTAATTAATCTTATGCATACAAAAAGATCAGAGTGCCATGTCACAACCTTTATTTACAGAGTTACATCTAAAATATAATTAATCATATTTATAATCAACGTATATCAATAAGCTTGGAATCTAAATGCAGTTTATAATTAAAAATTTTACATTATTTAAATTTTAATTTCTTAAGTTCAAAAGAAAATATTTAACCCTATTGAGATGGGTAGGGGTCAGAGGGCATGTCATCATATTTGTAGACTTACATTCAAAATTTTATTGAACTACTATTTTATGAATGTTTGTCAATAAACTTGGTATCATCTTGTAGATTATAACTCAAATTTTAGTATTATACATTAGTTCATTTATTAATTTCAAAGTAAATATATATATATAACAAAAGAAGCTAAATATTTATTTTTGTGTGTCACACTGGTATGTCATCTTCTGGGTTTGGTCAGATAACATATTATAATGCCCACAATAAAACGTCTATAGTTTCATACGAATTACAAGCTCAAGTTTCCAATATTGGCAAGCT
>NW_013752942.1:0-1137 GCF_000517525.1 Limulus polyphemus | reverse complement strand
CCATATCTTTGCTCTACCAATGAGGAAAGACTTCATAAAGTTGCCATATCTTAGCGGTATCAATGAGGAAAGACTTCATAAAGTTGCCACATCTTAGCTCTACCAATGAGAAAATACTTCATAAAGTTGCCACATCTTAGAAAAATCGTTTTCCTTTACACCCGTGGACTTTATATAAGGATTAAGAATGTAAAACGTCTGTAAAAATCTTGTTTCGGCATAGTCAAATGGTGGACTACATAACAATACATTCGAAAAACAAGAAACTAACGGAGGGTTATCTGTCCTAGTTTCAATGTATGCTACAGAACAACAATAAAAGTCAAAGGATTTCGAACTCTTTATTAAAGGAAGTTTATGTCCGGTTCCTCTTGCCAAAAATATCTTACCAGTTAAGTGGTTATAGTAGGTGAATTACATACACGTCGATGTCTACCTGCCATAGGTGTTGATGTTTTACTGTAAAGCTACACAAGGGATTGTCTACAATTTTTCTACCGCAAGGAATCGAACCACAAATTTTAGCAAGGTCTCCTCGATAATAATCATACCTACATAAACCAGTTACAAACAAATACGACTATTTTAAAAAATTCTGAATCATATTTAGTATCTGATCATAATATCTTAGCTATTGTACTTTATTATTAAATATTATTGTTAGAGGTACTCTTTGTAGCAATAGGAATTTCTTCGTTGTTACAACACCAATCGTCGGTATGCTAGCTATTAAAATATTCCTCTGTTTGTGAGTGTTTTCATAACACATCAAACAATGTAATCAGTTGACAGCTCAGATCAAGAGTAGCTGTTGTATATACTATTGTGTTCCAGTTGGTTTACACCCAAGTGTCATGAAAAGATTTTCTACTCCGAACTTCATAGATGGTACATGAAACTAGCTGTTGTATATACTATTGTGTTCCAGTTGGTTTACACCCAAGTGTCATGAAAAGATTTTCTACTCCGAACTTCATAGATGATACATGAAATTAGAACTCTTGTTATGTTGGACTAGGAAGAAAACTTTATAGAAATAACGATTAAGAAATTCAGTGTTGTTCAAAGGTTTCATTTACTGCGAGTAAAATATGTTTTTAAATTTCAATTAAGTATATGTTACTCGAAATTTCCTGA
>NW_013752941.1:0-1141 GCF_000517525.1 Limulus polyphemus | reverse complement strand
CTTTAATAACGACTACACAAGACCAAAGGTCATAGTGGTTTTATTACTGTTTTTAATAACGACTACACAAGACCAAAGGTCATGGTGGTTTTATTACTGTCTTTAATAACGACTACACAAGACCAAAGGTCATAGTGGTTTTATTATTGTCTTTAATAACGACTACACAAGACCAAAGGTCATGGTGTATTATTACTGTCTTTATTAATGACTATACATCTCAAAGGTCGTAGTGGTTTTATTACTGTGTTTAATAACGAGTACAGAAGACCAAATGTCATGGTGGTTTTATTACTGTCTTTAATAACGACTACACAAGACCAAAGGTCATGGTGTATTATTACTGTCTTTAATAATGACTATACATCTCAAAGGTCGTAGTGGTTTTATTACTGTGTTTAATAACTTTCAACCTGAACAATACCCTATATGACGCAAGATACAGCAGCTGTGCCAGACAGGTATAACCGTCCTTAATTCTGAACTGTAGACCAGAGGGAAGACACTAAACTGTAGCGCCCACCGTCACAACGAATATCGGGATCGAGTGTCACTCTTATAACGTGCTCAGTGGCATGCACTTTGGACCTGTTGATCCGCAGCTTAACTGCTTAACAACTTTGTATTAAAACCTGGAAATTTATAATTTCTCACATGTAATCAGTTCTGAGTTCAGTTCTGCACGTTAATTATTATATTATTATTATTGCATTTTTGTCTTTATAGTGTACAGTAACGACACGATTGTGAAGTTGAAATGGTTTGGAGAAGATGATAGTCCCTATAAACATATTGGAAGAAGTGTCCGTTTCGCCAATAAGATCCATTCCTTGCAGTTCGAAGTTGCTGAACCAATAGCTCATGTAGTAATTCAGGAGTGGCCGTCTGGTAAGTTTACATATGAGATCACGTGCTCTTAACAGGTCATTTCACTCGACTTATTCGTGTTTGAAACAGTCTTCACTTTGAATTATCAGACTAATGATCAGAGTTGAATAATTACAACACAATTAACAATAAATGAATAGGAATTTACAGATTACAATACTTTTATAAGCTATATTTTTCAGTTTTGAGTTTCTTTTAGAATGTCGGTGTATTTCATTGAAAAATATTTTTTTTATTTAATTGAAAATTGCAA
>NW_013752940.1:0-1135 GCF_000517525.1 Limulus polyphemus | reverse complement strand
TAATAATAATAATAGTACAAATGCGTTACCACTTTCTTCAGTGCCTTACAACAAATACTAATAATAATAGTACAAATACATTACCACTTTCTTCAGTGCCTTACAACAAATACTAATAATAATAGTACAAATGCGTTACCACTTTCTTCAGTGCCTTACAACAAATACTAATAATGATAGTACGATTATCTGGAAGTTCCTCCTCTATGAAAAATATCCAGGAATGTACTTTCGATTTGATCTAACAGTTTTCCTGTTGCTTTAAATTGTTTTGTTCTTGAACTTGGTTCTTATAAGTATACACGCTTCATAGCTATCCTCACCCCCACTGGTTCTTATAAGTATACACGCTTCATAGCTATCCTCACCCCCACTGGTTCTTATAAGTATACACGCTTCATAGCTATCCTCACCCCCACTGGTTCTTATAAGTATACACGCTTCATAGCTATCCTCACCCCCACTGGTTCAAACATTAAGTTCGTGTTTTTATATTCTTGAAAGTCCTAAACAATCACATAGTTTGTGTACAACATACACAACTGGAATAAAGTTTCGTTAAAACTAAATGATCTGTTTAGGGCAATAATCTCAGCAAAGATTTATTTTCAATTTTATTAAGCGTTGTTATCGAACTTTTTAGAATGTGGCATTCTATTTATTTAATACCTCTTGGAATTAACTAATTAACTAAATATACGAAACAAAATTTTGGATGTAATTAAGATTGAAATACATGTGATGGTTACAATACCTTTCTTCCAGATCAAAAGTTCTTTCAGTATTGTATATATATATATAAAACAGGAAAAAACACTAAATGCTATTAAATATTTTTGTGAAAAAAAGATTAATACAAAACTATTTCAAAATAACTTTCATTGATATTATGTTCAGTGTTTCAAAGTAGGTATTGGACCCTCCAATATACAGTTCGGTTTGCTAACCATTAAGCCATACCCAGTTTAAATTGAAAGAAAAGCAACTTGAAATTTCGGTAATATTTTTTTTATTCGTTATACAAAAAGTGAGCTTATCTGCTTTTATAAAGCTTCAAAAATTAACAATTAATATATATCAGTACTTCAGATGATGCTCTGTTCTGGTGTGAAAGTGTCTTATACATAAACAACCT
>NW_013752939.1:0-1198 GCF_000517525.1 Limulus polyphemus | reverse complement strand
GCTTTTAAAAAAGTATCAATCTTGTTGGCAAATATCATAAACTGACTATATATCGGCTTTTACTTAACTATTAAATTTAAATTATCAGTTAACTTAATTTCAGACCATTTGAAATTCTAATACGTAACAATCATAATAAATGTTAAGAGGATATTTTTGCTTCTGTGGTTTTTACCCTATGTATACTTGAGGCAACCCACAGCCCCCCCGCCCCCATAGCCCACTTTAACACCACCTAAAACAAAAACGCTTCAAAAGTGACTCTTATGTTAATGAGCCCCTTCTAATGTTCTCTGCACATTACTTAAGTTTCTAGATTTTAATCTCTCAGGTTTACATCACTCCTTTTCTATATCCCCCCCCCCCCACCGCGGTATGTCTGCGAACTTACAACGCTATAAATATGGTTTCGATATCCGTGGTGGGCAGAGTACAGATAGCCCTTGTGTAGCTTTGTGCTTAATTACAAACAAACAAAACGTTCCATACTGACGAGCTGAATCGACGGTTGTTTTCATTTAAAACGCCCCCTGGTGGAACTCCAATAAATGTTAGTATCTGATTTGCTGAACCGTGAAGTCTGTGGAAAGACACGTGATCTTGCCGTCCTTCGCAGAAGTTGATTCTAACCGAAATTTCGATGTCGAACAAAATCATGTTAATCATGGCAACAGACTGAACACCATCTACGTAATTCCAACAGCACTACGAGACTCGGAATACTTAGAGATTAACCTTCGTGACATCGAGTTTTATCCAGACATGTGCAAGGTGATGTCACTGACTTTTCTTGCAGTTAAAAAAAATCCAGATTTAAATTTAACAACGTAAACTACAAATCAAAAGGAAAAAAAACAAAAAAACAACAACAACAAAACGTAACTATTTAATATAGGGGTTAACTAATGTAAACACATACAACATTATCTAATATAGGGTTAACAAAAATAAAAAAAGAAAACACGACATTTTATAATTCTAATTATCATGTCCTATCATGATAATTACTGGAAAATTAACTTTTTATTACTGCTTGCAAATAATAAATAGAAATCTGTTTATTATTGTGGTCCCATGATGATAATTATGAAAGTTAGTTTTCGTGTAGACTCGTGGTTCAGTACACTGGTCATCGGGACGTACGATGCTGGTCCAGCGCGTTCAGTACACTGGTCACCGGGACGTACGATGCTGGTCC
>NW_013752938.1:0-2138 GCF_000517525.1 Limulus polyphemus | reverse complement strand
GGTCTTTCTTATATGTATGCTCTCTGTTTAGGTTATCAGGAAAGTTTAATATCTAGACAAGGACCTTTGTCTGTGGTTGTTTTCCTTACAAGTTTAAACATTTACTCTCTGACTCCCACCACGGGGACTCAAAACCCCCATTGGGGGAACTAGTTGATTGTATATCACACACACAAGATATCACTTCTTGGCTCACATTAACTTAGCACTCAAAATCTTATATGGATGTGAATATTTAACAAATCTACCAGTATACATGCATACTCACTTTAAAGAATATACAACAGTTTATATGTCCTTTAGAATGCACAAGATTTTGCCTACTTGTTTCTATCATCTCGGTATTGCCAACCGGAAACGGATAAGTCTCGTAGATCAGAAACAGTATTATTTCCTGGTGATGTCTTTCTTGCATTACAATGTTCGATCAGCCTTCCAAGAACTCATGAAGATAACACTGTGAGATTGATATTTTACAATGCACTTCAGTATACTCTGAACAGCCTTAAAAAGTCACGTTTGAGAATTCATGGAAAGAGAGGCATTAGCCAAATAATAAGTGAACTAAGATCCTATAGGTAAGCGCTAAATAATAATCTTATGTTGTGCCTAGAAAATGAAATACTTATTGTTTTTATTTTAATGAAGCTAAAGTCAACAAAGGTCACGACAAGTACTTTTTCATCCTCAAGATTTGAAATAACGATGAAACTAGGGCTGTGATCTTAATTTGAAAGAAGAAGCATCTAAAATATACCCCCCAGCTTAAAAGAGAAGCCACCAACCGCTGGAATACAAAGTTCAAATTGATTACTGTGCATTGAACTCAAGGGCACGCTAGCTAACTAGGGTCAGATGAAACAAAGCACAGCTGACACATAAAAGATCCTACTGTAGTAACAACGTGACCTAGTTGTCAACATCAGTATAATCAGAGACTTCCTACGTGTGTGTGTGTGTGTGCCTCAGTTCTTCTTACCCTCTCTCACACACACACACTAAACATATCGGTTCTGGATAATTTAAATAACTTTGTAGAATGAATTAATAAAACTCCAAATTCACTTGCAGCATCAAATGAAAACATTTGTCGTTTATATATACGAAAACAAGAATAAGGAGTATTCTGCCAGAACTCCACTAATGAAAGAGGCTTTCTGACTTTTGCCTTTTGATCTGTAGACAACAAAAATGGAAACTGGTAGTAGCTATATATCCATTGACAAGAAATGTCTACAATGTACTCTGTGTAAAAGCAGTTTCAGTTATTGGCGATTTTTACTACAGTAGGTGATTTGGGAAAGAAAAATAATAATGATAAAAAGCCACACTTTTGTCAATAACAACTATACATTGCTACGAAGCTATGAAACAAAATATAATGTTTTACTAAAGTGCAAACAATGTTTTGATTGTAAATGAGAATATCATGTGAATACGAAAATATGCGAAATAAAAATATTAAATGTAATAAACAGATCAACATTCACTGAAAACTTTTAAAACAAACCAGTTTCTCTAACGATGAAAAAAACTATATAGCCACTAAAAATAATAAGAAATGACTGCCAAATGTTTACACCGGTAACCTAGTTGATGTTTAAATGATAATACAACCTCTGGATTCTGTAGCAGGAACGAACTTTCAACCGACAACCAATAGAGACATGTTCCTAGTTTGTTCAAATTGCCTCGCAATTTGAGGGTCACGGGTTCGAATCCCCGTCACACCAAACATGTTCGCTCTTTCAGCCGTGGGGGCGTTAAAATGGGACCGTCAATCCCACTATTCTTTGGTAAAGAGTACCCCAAGAGTTGGCGGTGGGTGGTGATAACCAGCTGCCTTCCCTCTAGTCTTACACTGCTAAATTAGGGACGGCTAGCGTAGATAGTCCTCGTATAGCTTTGCGCGAAATTCAAGGAACAAACAAACAACCTTGCCAAGTCAACGCTCTAAATAAAGTAAAATATTTTAAAAGACTAGAAAGGGAAGCAAAGTCTAAGGCCAATCAACAGCTTCAACTGACCATAAAATATGCAAACGCCATGACAGTTATCGGTTATCTTAACCACTTAGTACATCCAAGAAAGTACTGTTGGGTGAGACAACAATACAATCTCATCTTCTGTCTTATCTC
>NW_013752937.1:0-1140 GCF_000517525.1 Limulus polyphemus | reverse complement strand
CGACTGGCGCTTTTTCTTGAACATGCATGCACACTCCCTCAACAAAATAGGCTTGCTTCAGCCATATTTTTCTTTGCTTGCGTGTTCTCGCAAGAATCAGCTATACCATGACTTTACAAAAACGTTTCGTATCGGCAAATTTTAATTTAAGTTGTGTTTCAACGTGAAGAGAATAAATCAATTCTTCATTAAATGGGACGATAATAAAGTCAGAATACGCTGTAAACCACACTTGACGACACAGTAGAAATCAGGACACCAAAAGGTAGGGAATTTGTTTTGGGAAACTTGAAATGTCTTGCAAAGCACACGCAAGAAGCAAGAAATATGTACCAGGTTTTGTTTGATTAAAATAGTTTTAGCAAATTTGTATTATTTTCGCACATTGTTATTTTTATTCATTTTAATCAAAATATTTAGTTGGGTAAAGAAATCATTTTGTTGTTGTTTTTTTGCAAAAAATCACGATTGATATGGTTGATTTAATCAAACAACTCAAGAAATTTAAGAAAGTCCCCAGTAGCACTCATAGAAATATTAAATATGGAGATTTTTACATATTTGAAATGAGTATTCATGTAGTAGAATTCATAATAAAAATACCAAATATGAATTAGTAAACAAAAACAATAATATACTGCGTTATTCTAATTCAAAATGATCCAATATTCTCATTTAAGAATTATTACAAATTTAAAAATTATTATTGCATTGTATTTAATGAATAGACAATGAACACATTTTATTCCACGTGTAATCTATTTACTGACATCTTTGGTCTACTTTATTCTAGCCATAGTCAGACTAAACTGAATACAAGTTAAAATAAAGATAACTGATTTTATTGAAGCAGTGAAAGCGAGTCTCGTGAAGCCATTAGCTTAGCCTAAAGACAGCTGCAGTAAACTGTGGAGTCCAATGTTTTTCTTAGTCACCAATTCTACACCCAAAATAGTGGTAGTAAGCGCATTGAGCGGATGAGGTCAACACGTCCCAACGGTCATGATGGCGGTACTAACTGCTACATCTGGGCAGATGGGGCTCAACAGCCTTTGAAGGCAACTCATCTAGGGGAAGGAAAACCCTGACTTCAAACCCCCGCTGCCTTGCAGATGCATCTGACCATGGAAGGCTTCAGGA
>NW_013752936.1:0-1269 GCF_000517525.1 Limulus polyphemus | reverse complement strand
GTCTCCGTTTGTTAATTAATTTTCCGTAACTTCGTTCCGACGAAACTTAAGCGACACAAGTCCTTTCTTAATAAAGCTGATTTATTCTTTCCGAATATAACTTTAGCGATACACTCAACTTCAACAATCGCGCTAAAACAAACGCTAATCAACGAACGTCAACAATACTTCTGACTGCAGTTCAATTACTCACTATCTATACACACATTACATTCCCCTCTTTTATATACCAGCCTACCCTATCTAGCAAATACTAGAGCATTCCTGAAAGAACAAGATAGTTCTAGAAACTAGAGGGCGCCACACCAGTCACGTGACCTCGATGACGCAACATTATTTTTAATACTCATTAATCTTAAGAAATAATTAGCATTGCTAAATTTTGCTTCAAGTTTAACGTCTAATCCTAACTTCTAGTTCTTTTTTTTTTAATTATGCACAAAGCTACACAAGGGCTATCTGTGCTCTACCCCCTCCCCCCCTATTATCGAAACCCGGATTCTAGCGTTGTAAGTCCGCAGACATACCGCTGTGCCACTGGGGGCTTCTAGTTCTTATAAAATTAGTAATCGTACTATTATTATTAGTTTATAAATACTTAGGCTTACATTAAGTTTAGGACTTACTTTTAACATAAGATTTAGTTTAGTTAAACTTCTTTTAGAAATTATTTTCACTACAAATTTCAGATGAGTACGTTCAACTTCAATTTAATAATTAAAAAAGACACAAAGCAGTTTTACTGTTTGGGCAAATTGCCTTAATCTTCAACAATTCAAGGTTCCAATTCGCCATTGTCAAACTATCAAATTTTCAAGATCAAGATTTTTGGTAATCGAGGCACTTTATCGTAAAAATATAATTGAAAACAACTACTGAGTATCTGAAATTGTATAAAATAAATGTAATAATTATAACATGAGAATTTATTTCATATTAACCTGTATCATAAATATAATACTCTAATAAACAAAAGTTTTAGGTGAATACAAATATAAAGAATCCAGAAACCTTTTTTAAGCATGTCGTTCATATATATATGCAGCAAATGTTCTGTAATAAACTTACAATACGGCAGCTAGTGGGGTTATTCAAAAAGTTGTTTTACCTTTAGATAAATACAGTATCCGTGTTTTCAGTTTATTTTAACTTTTTTAAACAATTGATTGTATATATACAGTATCAATTGACATTTATTTTGTAAATTATTTAATGCTTTAATGTAATATTCTCATATATATGTGTGTGTGTTTTGTCGTATCACTGGTT
>NW_013752935.1:0-1138 GCF_000517525.1 Limulus polyphemus | reverse complement strand
GTTTTCGTTTAGTTTTGTTACTTGATTATTTCGATCTACAAGTTTTGTTTTTCCCTAAGCTAAAATTTGTCCAAACTTAGATTTTATTAAATCAAAGTTAAATATATACATAGAAATAAAGCAGAATATAAATCATGTTGGTTATTTTTTAATTTAGTTTTCGTTTAGTTTTGTTACTTGATTATTTCGATCTAAAAGTTTTGTTTTTCCCTAAGCTAAAATTTGTCCAAACTTAGATTTTATTAAATCAAAGTTAAATATAATACATAGAAATAAAGCAGAATATAAATCATGTTGGTTATTTTTTAATTTACTTTTCGTTTTATATTGAATATAATTTATGAATTATACAGCCTGTTCTATCTCGACATTCCTATGTTTATAGTGCAAATTGCAACTGCTTAAACTATTAGGAAATTATATTGTTGTGTGTCATTACAGTAAACTATACACTGGACCTATTACGTGTTAGAGCCCCCCAGTGGCACAGCAGTATATCTGCGGACTTACAACGCTAGAAACAGGGTTTCGATAACCGTGTTGGGCAGAGCACAGATAGCACATTGTGTACTTTGTGCTTAACGTCAAACAAACAATACGTCTTAGAAACTGTCCGCTGCAGAACAAGCAGAGCCTCTAGCGGCTGTCATGATATATATATATTTCTGCTTGTAAGTTGCAGTCATTTTGTTCGTAAATAAATTGTTTATGGCCTACAAAAATGTCGTCATCCAGTGATTTCAATAAAAAAAAATGAAGGTGAATTTTGTAATGCACTAATCTGTACAAACAGACGTCGTGAGTGTGAAAATATGTCGTTTTTTCCGTTTCCTTGTTGAACGACACGTTAGAGGACTATGGACTTTTTTATATTTATGGTTATTTGTTGATCAGGCTGCGACAACAACATCTACAACGCAATGTAAGTTGATTGAAAATGAAAAATCTTTCTTGACAACACAACAAAGAATTTGTCGTTTAAGGCATACGAAGGGCAAATATCAACCTTCCACAGTTTGTGTATCACAACTGAAAAATTCTTTGAGTGCATAAAGAACCGTGAGATACCCTTCTCACATCATTTCCATTCAGAAATTCAGTGTACTTGCACCAGAGTTCTGTTCACACCAAATTAATG
>NW_013752934.1:0-1138 GCF_000517525.1 Limulus polyphemus | reverse complement strand
TGTAATGCATCGAGCATGTGTTTCAATTTCAAAACTGCGTCTTGGGGTTTTACTTTATCTACATGTATCAGTGCTCTAGGTTTTAAAAAGAATGGTATATGGGATTTGGCCACAGTCTCGGAGTAGTTTAGCATTTGAAGTGGGTGTTTTTTAAATTTCAATTATTTTCCGTTAACAATTATCGAACTGTCGAAAATGAATTTGTTTTAGGAGTCAAAGAGATTTTGGTCATTAAAAACTTTCATTCTAAATAGAATGCAGTGAACTACTGCTGTGCTACTTTTTAAAGTGTAACTGTAAAGAAAATAGTGCATTTAAAAATACTTATGGTTTGTTTTAAACAAGGGTAGCTGATGAACTGATGCTCCATACTTAATTATACTGATCATTTCTGTAGCAGAAAACTGTGCAGGGAGTTGACATAAAGACCTGATGATTTGTACTGGTGTAAAATTTAATGTAAATTATTTTAAGCTCTCATTTGATTATTGACACTCTATGAGAAAAGTAATATGCATGCTTTACCTTTAAAATGCTAAGAAAAGCCACATCAAAATGTCTTTCAAAAAATAGTTCAGAAGCTGCAATAAAAGCAGAAAGAAGAAGAAATGAATCGGAGGAGGACAGGGCAGCAAGGTTAAAAGCCGGTAGTTAGAAAAGCAGAAAGGAGGAGAAATAATTGGCAGGGAGAAGGAAGTAAGGCTTGAAGCTAGAAGAGTTGAAATACGTGCACAATAATGTAACAAAAAGTTTGAGAAAAACTGAAGGGGAAAGAAATAGAGGAAGGGAGAGAATGAGGCAAAGATTACATCTGGCAGCTCATCACTGTGGTTCTCAATGTAGTATATCAACAAGCTTTAATTTAGATTACGTGGCTTTTGTTTTGAAAATCAAAGGCTTAGATAAAATTAATGATATGAAAATGGATTTTTTTTAAATAAATGTTCTTAAAAGAAACTTCTTTGTGTTTTTAAATACCTACTTCAAGCATTTTGGACACCTGTGCAGGGAACGAGTAATTCAGCTACTATAGTGTGTGTGTGTGAGAGAGTGTCTGATTTACAGCTAAGTTATGGATGAACCCTTAATAATCTAAAATAAACAGTCTCCTAAATAATTCGGATAAGAAGTAGAGTAC
>NW_013752933.1:0-1309 GCF_000517525.1 Limulus polyphemus | reverse complement strand
GTTACATATATGTGATAAATGTGACATTATGCTTGAATAATATGGGCAATAAAGAAATTATTTTGATTTTTTTCAGTGGCCATTAACTTCAGTTTAATGTACATCAGTAATTACTTACTGACTAGCTGCAACCCACAAAACTTTCCAGTAGTTTTCCTGCCCTTCAATCGAGTTTTCCTTATTCTATCATTTTCACACACATTTGAAACAATTTTACACGGTCAGACAAAGACACTCACGTAAACATAACTTTATCTAACAAAACTACATGTAAAGTAAACAATAAAGTATAGTAATGGTATTTATAATGATGTACAGAGTATGAAACAGTTATAAGCATTCAGTTTATGATAAGGAAACTCACAAAAATTAAGAATAAAACCTGCAATAAAGAAATAAGTAGCTAAAAGGAATTTATAACAGTCTATGAAAGGAACCAAAGCTAAATTATTGCAAAGTAAAGTAAATGTTAAGTTGTAATGAAGGCAAACTTAGCTGAATATGCAGAAACATCTGAATAAGTTCAAAAAGTGATAAGCATGGGGTTTTGAACAAATTGAGCATGCATATTTTAGACCAAAGGAAGTTGAGAAAGTCCAAAGCAATTGTATTTAGTGTAATGTTAGTTTTTATTTAGGACATTACACATGGGTAACGTGTTCTTTGTATGAAATACTTTGCAAATAAAAAAAACTAAAGTTGATATCGAAGCCAGTCATCACATGATGACAATAACATTGTGCTATTGTACCATACTCATTGCATTAAAAAGTCTGACTAAAAACCCAATATGCAATCTGGACTCCTTGGACAAAGGCCTTTCTAATGATATGAGAGTTGTATTGTTTGATTGAAAAATTTGCATGAAAAATTCCTGAAAGACAAATGCAAGGGTATTATTTTATATCGATAAGAAATATCTATCAGAAACAGATCTGTAAGAGATTTATATAATTGTCAATATCCACATAAAATATAATAAAAATCAACTTACAGGACATCTATGGCAGTTACAGTACGCAGTATTCGAAAAGACGCATCACAGTTAAGCATTAGTCCACCTTCATACATCTGTACGGATGTGACATACCCTGGCCACACTTCCAACCTGGAATATGAAACATTTTCAATTACTACCATCACACATCTATATGGATGTGATATACCCTGGCCACACTTCCAACATAAAATATCAAACACTGTCAACCCCTACCATCATACACCTGTACGGATGTGATATACCCTGGCCACACTTCCAACAAAGAATATCAAACACTGTTGACCCCTACCATCATACATCTATATGGAT
>NW_013752932.1:0-1139 GCF_000517525.1 Limulus polyphemus | reverse complement strand
CTTTATTGTAAATATTATAGGAACTTTATTACAGTTTATTGTAAATATTATAGGAACTTTGTTACACTTTATTGTAAATATTATAGGAACTTTATTACAGTTTATTGTAAATATTATAGGAACTTTGTTACAGTTTATTGTAAGTATTATAGGAACTTTGTTACAGTTTATTGTAAGTATTATAGGAACTTTGTTACAGTTTATTGTAAGTATTATAGGAACGTTGTTACAGTTTATTGTAAGTATTATAGGAACTTTGTTATAGTTTATTGTAAGTATTATAGGAACTTTGTTACAGTTTATTGTAAGTATTATAGGAACGTTGTTACAGTTTATTGTAAGTATTATAGGAACTTTGTTACAGTTTATTGTAAGTGTTATAGGAACTTTGTTACAGTTTATTGTAAGTATTATAGGAACGTTGTTACAGTTTTGAACTAAATCGTATATCAGTAAACAAAATATTGAAAGAACGACAACAATAACATTATATCTGATTATAAATAGGAATTTAAAGATTTGATGACCTCCTTATTCTAAACTCGTTTGTTCATGTTGATTTTGCAAGTAAAGCAACAAAATTATCGTTTAAAAACACAAACCATTATATGGATGGAATGATGCTCTGAATAATCATTTCTGTTTCATGTTTACCCTGCGATATATTAATGAAATTCATAATGTCATCCTGGTAAGATCACGTGTAAGAACTTGTCTGCCATAAGAGTAAATTGTAGTGGTTTGTTTATGTTCCCAGACTGAATTTGATTATTAAATACTCAGTGTGCTCTAATTCTGAATTGAACACTAAAGGGGGTAGGCAATCAGTCGGCACTATCATCCTCGTGAATTGGTTACACTAAATCAAATAGAGTAATTGATTATCACTCCTATAATTCACGCATCACTGATTGGTAACACCACGTGTCGAACCAAAGACCCCCCGATACACCGACCACACTAGAATACACTCGGGATCCTGTTTCTAGGGGCTTAACGACTAGTTAAAATAACCGATTTACGATTGAAGCCAAGGCGCATGCGTTTGAAAGTTTTCAGATAAGATTGATTTACTAGAGCAACTGGTTTCTATTTCTGATGTTTCAAGGGGCCTGGTAATATAAACAAGTAAATAAAAC
>NW_013752931.1:0-1137 GCF_000517525.1 Limulus polyphemus | reverse complement strand
GGATATTTTTTGTAACTTGATTTAAATATATATGATTATAACTGTATTTCAGAAAGTTTTATTTAAATTATTGCATTTTGGAAAAAAATTTACTTAGCATGATTGTAAGTTTTATTTTTAGAAAGAGTTATATTGATGTTCATTAATATATTTGTGATGTTGAATTTTATAAAGAAATTTTATTTTGTAATTTGTATTAGGTTGAATAGTTTATTGAATTACATCTTTGTTAAAGGGTATATTTTTTATTGTAATCAGTGATTTCTTGTAAAGTTTTTTTGCTCCTTTGTTTTGATAATTGTATCTGTATTAAACGGTTTGTTACGACAGCGGAGGTCACGTGACCCTAGTAACACATCATATTCTCGAAGCTTCGTGAATCCTCGGGAGGTTACTAGATTTCGGTATTGTTACGTCTCTGTTCGTTACTTAATTTTCCGTAAATTCGTTCCGACGAGACTTTAGCGACACAAGTCTTTTCTTAAATAAAACTGGTTTATTCTTTCCGAATACAACTTTACGATACACTTAATTTCAACAGTCGCTCTTTAACAAACGCTATAATTCTCAACGAACTTCTCACGTGCTCGTCAATATTCTCTCTGACTGCAATTCAATTATTCATTCACTGACTGCACGTTGTGACCATCTTATATATACCAGACTACCCCAATCTAGTAGTCTCCCGATAATTCACGAAGGTTCGAGAGAAGGACGTGGCGTGATACTAGTCACGTGAACTCGCTGACGCAACACTGTCCCCTCCTTAGTATTGTTCGTCCCGAACAATAGCCACTTACATTAAACCAATAACAATTAACAATAACTTAATTAAATGTAAAGAATTACAAACACAAAATTACAAGTCAACAAAGTCTCTTAATTTTACGGGACGTATCTTCTTCCGTACTGGTCTCCGTCTCGTTGGCTTCTGCTTCATATGAGGTTTATCTGCTTCATCAGGAAATGTTCTATCGTCGATAAAAGTCACATCAGTGGTAGTAACTTCATCAAGAGCTTCACCGTTTCCCTTCTCAAAACTGAGTAGAGTTTCTTCTTCGATGGTGGCTTCTTCAGGTGGCAACGTCTTCAGCAGCGTCATTTGTTCTGTTGTCCACTTCGTCCCAACTGAATGTC
>NW_013752930.1:0-1140 GCF_000517525.1 Limulus polyphemus | reverse complement strand
ACTAGAGTATAGACGAGGTGTATTTTTCTTTACGTGTAAAGTTTTATTTATTTGGTGTTCATTGGTTGTGTTTGATGATACAAATACGGAACTTTGCGACTGATGACTACACCTCATATAGTTCATATAATACACTTCCAAACTTATATATGCTATAATATTTACTTTGCGTATTTAAAAGGCAAATCACGCAATAAATGACCAAATCCTTTCACAGTGGTTTCCCACCAAGAAAAGACTCGTGACAGGAATAGTGGCTTCAGGTTTAGCTTTAACTCCTCTCTTTATGAATAGTGTACATACATCTTTGTGAATCCTAGTAATCTCCAACCTGCTTCTGATGGGTAAGTTATAAATTTCTGTAAACTCACGTGATGCTTCTTGAAGTAAAACATAGACTACTAGTTTCAACTTTCAAGCACCTTATCTTACTTTTTACTCAAAATCATCAAAATTATTGCTTTTTATTATCGAATATAACCCACGAGATCCTGTACATTATTGTTAGTAGTCAGTGTTAATTATTTTAGCGCTTACATGAAATAAACTTTTTACATTACTTAAGTTGAGGTTCTTACAAAGCACCGTTTAAGGCGTAAAGTCATGGTTATGAATATGTAAAGCTCTTAGGTTTTAGTGTTTTTTATGGTATTTCAGGTTTTTTAACAACGATGAAATTATAGAAAGTGTTCCTGTTTTATTTCTGATATTGGCAAGTGTTACTGGTGGAATTCTACTCATTGGGCTGCTTATGTACCACGAATTACCACGAGAGTCTTTGTTTTTTTGTTTTTTTTAATTATGCACAAAGCTACACAAGGGCTATCTTTGCTCTGCCCACCACGGGTATCGAAACCCGGTTTCTAGCGTTGTAAGTCCACAGACATACCGCTGTGCCACTGGGGGGCTAACGGATATCTGTACTGTGCCCACCACAGGTATCGAAACCCGATTTATAACGGTACAAGCCCGCGAACATGCCGCTGTGCCACTGGGGGCTACCAAGAGAGTCAAATCAGGTTAGAGGAATTTGATTAAATAAGTTTACGAATGGAACTTTAGACGAAAAATTAAATTAGCATCCTATCATTTGAATAAGTCCGACTTATTTACTAGTGCCAGTTTTAGTTAAAGCGAGCT
>NW_013752929.1:0-2505 GCF_000517525.1 Limulus polyphemus | reverse complement strand
ATCTGCGCTAGCTGTCCCTGATTTAGCAGTGATAGACTAACAAAGCTTCACGACTGTTATCTGTGCTAGCGGTCCCTAATTTAGCAGTGGCAGACTAACAAAGCTTCACGACTGTTATCTGCGCTAGCGGTCCCTAATTTAGCAGTGCAGACTAACAAAGCTTCACGACTGTTATCTGTGCTAGCGGTCCCTAATTTAGCAGTGCCAGACTAATAAAGCTACACGACTGTTATCTGCGCTAGAGCGGTCCCTAATTTAGCAGTGAAAAACTACACGACTGTTATCTGTGCTAGCGGTCCCTAATTTAGCAGTGATAGACTAACAAAGCTTCACGACTGTTATCTGCGCTAGCGGTCCCTAATTTAGCAGTGATAGACTAACAAAACTACACGACTGTTATCTGTGCTAGCGGTCCCTAATTTAGCAGTGCCAGACTAACAAAGCTACACGACTGTTATCTGCGCTAGAGCGGTCCCTACTTTAGCAGTGATAGACTAGAGGGAAGGCAGCTAGTCAAAATCACCCACTGCCAACTCTTGGGCTACTCTTTTACCAACGAATAGTAGGGTTGAACATAACATTAAAACGCCCCCACGGCTGAAAGGACGAGGATTCGAACCCGTCACCCACAGAGTCGAGCTCCCTCACCACAAGGCCGTGTCAGAGTACTACAACTTTACATTCAGCTCTTGTTATGTTCAAACACAAAACTTAGAAAGTCCCGTATAAATAGGATTCGAACCCGTCACCCACAGATCGAGCTCCCTTAAAACAAGGCCGTGTCAGAGTACTACAACTTTACATCCAGCTCTTGTTATGTTCAAACACAAAACTTAGAAAGACCCGTATAAATAGGATTCTGGCTGCATTGTTGTAATCTGGGTACTTTTTATGTGTTGCAGGGATGGCATTTGGGCGACATAATGTGTGACACATTACATATTGTTGTTCGTCAAGGTATTACACAGGTTGTGCAAGGATGACGTAAAGTGTATCGTAATGATCAATTATTGTTACTTTCATTGACTGTGTTGGTTAGAATGTTTAACATGTCTACTTTTATTACTTTGGCTTAATATATGTACTTAGGACTATCCTAAATCTCATAAGCTGGCCGAACCTCGTACGAGATTATTGGGTTTACGGCCGATAATATTTTTTAAGAGCGAGTATATTCAAGTGACGAAACAATGCATTATAATCTTTATAAACAAGAACTTAATAAAAGTACATATAATTATCTTTACTCATTGCTAGATGTCCCTCTAGGAAAGTACCTCTCTGATCGACACGTTGTATATTGTCGAACAACATAACCTGTGAAACATTGCAGATTGTTGTTGACTTCGGTAATGTAAGGATGTAGTGTGTAAAACATAACCCGTGAAACATTGAATATTGTTGTTGACTTCGGTAATGTAAGGAAGTAATGTGGAAAACATAACCCGTGAAACATTGAATATTGTTGTTGACTTCGGTAATGTTAGGAAGTAATGTGGAAAACATAACCCGTGAAACAATGAATATTGTTGTTGACTTTGGTAATGTAAGGAAGTAGTGTGGACAACATAACCCGTGAAACATTGCATATTGTTGTTGACTTCGGTAATGTTAGGAAGTAATGTGGAAAACATAACCCGTGAAACATTGTTTTCTATTGTATAGTTTTGTCCTTCTCTAGGCCTCCCAGTTTCCTATAAGTCTTAACTACATGAATAAAGTTATTTTGGAAGTTTATGTTCTAATCTAACACGTGTAAGAAATCTTTACACGTGATTTCGACTCTATGTAGATGCCCTATCGGTTACGTGGCGTTATAACTAGACGATCAATCCCACTATTCGTTGATAAAAGAGTAACCCAAGAGTTGGCGGTGGGTGGTGACGACTAGCTGCCTTCTCTCTAGTCTTTCACTGCTAAATTAGGGACGGCTAGCGCTGGTAGCCCTCGTTTATCTTTGAGCGAAATTCAAAACATACAAACAAACAGTAAAAGGTCAAGAATTAGACAAAATTACATTTAAAAAAAAAACCTCGTGATTTCATATAGAACTCGACGCAAGAGGGCATTGCAAACTTTCGCCAAAAATATATTAAATGATATTATTTTAAAGAAATGTTATTGTTAACGTTGAAAGTCGAATAAGATTAGGTATATCCTTCTTCTTTATTTCGAAATGATAACAGACATTTAGAATTAACTAACGCTGTTTGTTCAATTAACAGAGAGTTTATCGAACTACTACCTATATCTTGTTTAGGCTGATGACTATGATTATGCAATGAAATCTCATTTTTTCACTCTGCGAAGAACGGTGGGGTCAATCTTACGCTACCCCCCTTGATAAACTTTACACATACTGTTCGCCGTACGTGGATGTCGGTTTACAAAACTACCTTTAAACAGTTGCAATTCACAGAAGTGTCATTCTCGGGTGTGTCGGAGAAGAGATTAGCATGAACACTTCTTACTGATTGTTGAAAACGTTGCTGTGGAGTTAGACGT
>NW_013752928.1:0-1141 GCF_000517525.1 Limulus polyphemus | reverse complement strand
AGAGTAAGTTATTTGTATTGTACTATAATTTTGAAACTGAAAATAATTTCATTTTTATTACTGTGTATAAAATAATCGTTGATTTAAAAAAAATATTGTGAGTTTTTTAATGTTATCTGTGTAATTACTTTTCCTGCATTATTAATTCTAATCAAATCGTAATATATTTGTGTGTTAAGGAGAACATTTCCTGATTTGAAAAAAATATTTATGCATTTATTCTCGTAATAATGAAGATATAAATTGGCAACACAGTTAATATAATTAGCCCCATTAATTATTTTATCTATAATTTGTTTGTAAATGTACTTATCAAAATATATATAATTATTATATACAAAGAAATTAAAAATGTTTTAATCTTATTAGTAATAAACGTTTGTTTCTCTGTTTCAATGGGTAGATCTATAAGTTTCTCTATTAACAAATATACCACTATTACCAAATCATTAAGTGGTATATTTGTAAACAATGTAGTAAAATCATATGTTTGAATTATATCTATCAATAGTGTTTTATTTAAACTTTCTAATGTTTTAACACAAATTCGTTATTTTTAAATATTTTTAAATATTGTTTATTACTTTTATTTTGTTGTAACTTAACAAATAACTGATTTGGAAATTTACTTAATAAAACTGCAGATTGTTTCAATGTAGTATTTACTGAACTAGAAATTTAGATATCGCATATAAATATGGTAATTCTGAATATGGATATTGTTTTAACATCATTTTTTAGAGCTTTTAACATGTTTTCGATATCTTCGTTAGACTTATTTTGCAACTTAAAAGTTTGGTTAGTGTCTATCTATCTCATTAGTTATAATTTGGCCATAAAAACGTTTACAGATAAATTTACTGTTGGCCTTATTGATAGGTACAATAACATATTTCATTTGTATTTTACGGATTTTAGCTTTAAATTGAAAAAAATATGTTAAATATATTGGGTATTTAGTTAAATTAATAAAAGTCAACCTTTCTTTAATTCTATTAATAACATAATATCTCCATTTTAAAAACTAATTCAGAGGATAATGCGTAAAATAATTAAGTATCCAAATATAATTATTTAAATTTTCTTAATCGAATTTAGAATATCCACTTTCTTACATTTTGTAGCTATTCTGTATTTAGCA
>NW_013752927.1:0-1574 GCF_000517525.1 Limulus polyphemus | reverse complement strand
GAGACTTCTTAATCTCACCAGAAGCTATACAAAAACAGAGACTTCTTAATCTCGCCAACAGCTATACAAAACCGGGACTTCTTAATCTCACCAGGAGCTATATAAAACTGGGATTTCTTAATCCCACCAAGAGGTATACAAACAACCGAGACTTCTTAATCTCACCAGGAGCAATACAAAAACTAAGACTTCTTTATCGTGCCAGGAGCTATACAAAAACCGAGACATCTTAATATCACCAAGAGCTATACAAAAACCGAGACTTCTTAATCTCACCACGGTTTTGTATAGCTTTAGGTCCCGGTTTTGTATAGCACTTGGTGAGATTAAGAAGTCTCGGTTTTGAATAGCTCTTGGTGAGATTAAGATGTTTCAGTTTTTGTATAGCTCCTGGTGAGATTAAGAATTCTCGGTTTTTGTATAGCTCGTGGTGAGTTAATCTCACCAGGAGCTATACAAAACCAGGACTTTTTAATCTCACCAGGAGCTATATAAAATCGGGACTTTTTAATCTCACCAGGTGCTATAAAAACCGGGACTTCTTAATCTCACCAAGAGCTATACAAAACCGGAACCTATTAATCTCACCATGAGCTATACAAAACCAGGACTTCTTAATCTCACCAAGAGTTATACAAAAACTGGGACTTCTTAATTTCACCAGTAGCTACACAAAAACTGAGACTATTTAATCTCACCAGGAGCAATACAAAACCGAGACTTCTTAATCTCACCAGGAGCTATACAAAAACCGAGTCTTCTTAATCTCGCCAACAGCTATACAAAACCGGGACTTATTAATCTGACAAAGAGCTATACAAAACCGGACTTCTTAATCTCACCAGGAGGTATATAAAAACCGAGATTTCTTAATCTTACGAAGAGCTATACAAAAACCGAGACTTCTTAATCTCACCAGGAGCTACACTATAACTGAGACTTCTTAATCTCACCAGGAGCTATACAAAAACCGATACTTCTTAATCTCACCAACAGCCATACAAAACCGGGACTTCTTAATCTCACCAGGAGCTATACAAAAACCGATACTTCTTAATCTCACCAACAGCCATACAAAACCGGGACTTCTTAATCTCACCAGAAGCTATACAAAAACCGAGACCTCTTAATCTCACGAAGAGCTATACAAAAACCGAGACTTCTTAATCTCACGAAGAGATATACAAAAACCGAGACTTCTTAATCTCACCAGGAGCTATACAAGAACCGAGACTTCTTAATCTCGCCAAGAGCTATATAAAAACCAAAACTTCTTAATCTCATAAAAAGCTATACAAAACCGAGACATCTTAAACTCACCAACAGCTATTCAAAAACCGAGACTTCTTAATCTCACCAAGAGCTATACAAAACCAGGACTTCTTAATCTCACCAAGAGCTATACAAAAACTGGGACTTCTTAATCTCACCAGTAGCTATACCAAAATCGAGAATTCTTAATCTCACCAATAGCTATACCAAAACAGAGACTTCTTAATCTCACCAGGAGTTATACAATACCGGGATTTCTTAATCTCACCAAGAGCTATACAAACACCGAGATTTCTTAATCC
>NW_013752926.1:0-2091 GCF_000517525.1 Limulus polyphemus | reverse complement strand
AGAGGAGCAGAACAACCCAACCAGCCTTTCAAGGATTGAGTGATTCTCAACCCACTGTAGCAACTAAAAATTCTAGCACAAGTGCAGTATCATCTCTTGATTCGTAAAAGGAAAGAGCATGTCATATTGAAAATATCTCTACTAATTCTGGCGAGGAAGACGATCTCTCTCTCGTCTGACCCAGCGTTATAGCCAGCGGACAGGAAAAGAATAATAGAATTTTGGACTCACAAAAATATGATTCCAGAACAAAATATAGCAGCGCAAGATTTTTCAGCGTCAAAGAGAGGTATGCATTCAACAGATGTTCAGATATGCTGTTCATTGGACTTTTTAAAGATTATACTAAAAAACGACGAAACCAAAAAAAGAGTTTGGCTGATATATTCTTTTTAAAGATTCTGATGACTCTTTTATAAAAGGATTCTGCGATTGGTCTAGAGCTGTACAAAACCATGAAAAAAGTAAAGCCTACATTTATTTTGTGCACTGCTGGATGAGACAAACTAATAACATAGAAACTGTGGATTCAAAGTTAAACAATGATTTAGAAAACGAAAAACGATATTGGTGGTAGATATTGTTAAATGTCTAAAATTATTGTGTGAAAGAGGATTAGCACTTAGAAGCGATAGAGAGGAGATTGAAGATTTCACTTGATTTTTAGAATTATAAGCCCCAAAGCTTGGGAGGCTCCTCTACATATATATATATATGGTGTATCCAGCAGTTGTATAATATAATAATAATTAAATATAACTTTAATGGTTCTTGGAATTAGTAAGCATGTGTGGTTTGGTAGTTGTTAAACTAAACAATGGGCTATCTGTACTGTTTTCACTGCGGGAATCGAGACTTTTTGGAGTAAATTAATCGACAACAATACGCAATGAATTAATTAATTTATCTATTCTGTGAAGTCAGACAGTAAATTAACCTTATATTAAAAATTGTAAACAAAGTCATAAAACAAATATTTAAATGAAAAAAAAATTGATGTGTGTTGGAATAATGTTAAATGATCGGAATTGTAGATATTGAAATTAGCTTATGTTATAGTGTTACTAAAGAAAAATGTTTGTTTTGATAAAGCCACATGCCTCAGTTCCAGTATTCTGCGACATGGTTTAGCTACATATCACATGTAACTGATGAAACAATACATTATACTGATTGTTAGTGAGAAAGTTATAATAGTATATTTCATTAGCCATACTCATCACTGAGTATATTTTTAGTTCTGGTCTTTGTAGATGGCTCGGTTTGATCGGAAGTTAATATTAAACACGTGGCGTATCAACAATCAATAATAAATACAACACTATATACTGTTTACTAGCTGGTCTATAAAACATAATGTTACGTCTCCGTTTGTTAATTGATTTTCCGTAACTTCGTTCCGACGAAACTTTAGCGACACAAGTCCTTACTTAATAAAACTGGTTTATTCTTTCCGAATATAACTTTACGATACACTTAATTTCAACAATCGCGCTAAAACAAACGCTATAACAACGAACGTGGTCAACTTCAATAATACTCTCTGACTGCAGATCAATTATTCACTGTCTACACACACACATTGTCACGTCACGCCGTGACCACCTTATATATACCAGATCAACCCCCAATCTAGTAAATGCTAGAGCACTCCCGAAGGTACTGGATAGTTCTAGAAAGCAGGTGGCGTGACAATAGTCACGTGATCTCGCTGACGCAACACTGCTCCTCCTTAGTATTGTTCGTCCCGAACAATAGCCACATACAATAAACCAATAACAATTAACAATAACTTAATTAAATGTACAGAATTACAATCACAAAATTACAATTCAACAAAGTCTCTTAATTTTACGGGACGTATCTTCTTCTGTACTGGTCTCCGTCTCGTTGGCTTCTGCTTCACGTGGAGTTCATCTGCATCATCAGGAAATGTCCTATCGTCAGTAACAGTCACATCAGTGGTAGTAACTTCATCAAGAGTTTCACCGTTTCCCTTCTCTAAACTGAGTAGAGTTTCTTCTTCGACGGTGGCTTCTTCAGGTGGCACGTCTTCAGCAGCATCATTTGTTCTGTTTTCCACTTCGTCCC
>NW_013752925.1:0-1140 GCF_000517525.1 Limulus polyphemus | reverse complement strand
GTACAGGTCACTGGTTATCCCACATTAGAATGCCATGTTTAGTCTTGGGCTCCTGACCTTAAGAAAGGCATTGAATTGTTAGAAATGGTTCAGAGAAGGGTTACTGGAATGGGGCCTTGGTTGGAGGGGTTGTCATATGAGGAGAGGTTGAAATCTCTCAAAATGTTTTCTCTTGAAAAAAGAAGAGTTAGGGGATCTGATTGAGGTGTTTAAGATTGTAAAGGGAATTCATAGTGTTGATGCATCTTCTTTTTTCATATTTCACAGTGAGAATAGTAAGACTAGGGGACACAAGTATAAATTTTGGCAAGGTAGGAGTCATCTTCAGCTAAGACAGTTTCATTTTTCTAACAGGGTGGTTGACTTTTGGACTGAGTTGTCTTCAGATGTTGTAGAAGCAGTAAATTTAAGCGAGTTTAAGAAAAAGTTTGATAAGTATATGAATGATAAGGGCTGGCTTTAAAATTTTTTATTTATTTATTTTAATTTAGTTTAAAGGATAGAATAGCCGACATGGACCAATAGGTCCCATGTTGTCCAAAACATTATGTTATGTTTTATGTTATATTTTTTCATGCTAAGTTTAAAATTCATGCTTTGGTGATATAGGGTTCTTGTGGGATGTTTTTTGTTTCTTTCTAAGTTCACAAAGCTTAATCATGGGCTAACTGTTCTATGCCCACCACGAGTATCGAAATCCAGTTTTTGGAGTGAAAAGCCTTCTGACTAACCACTGAGCTACTGGGGGGCGATGCGGAATTTTTACCATTTGAGCTATTTTTTCTTTTGCTAGGATCTGATTAAGCTTTTCTCTGCAAATACTAAAGTACATTCATCTGTAGATCAAATATAAGTCCTAGAGTACAACATACAAGTAGTGTATGTTCAACAAAAGAAATACGAGACTGATGTAACATAGTGGAAGTCCCGCGACGCTGGGAGCATGCGCGCTGGAGTTTCTAGAAAGATCATGTCTTATCGGGGAACCTCGCAAATGTCCCAGTGTTTGCTAGACGCCCTCTTTTTTTAGTATATAAGCCAGTGATAGATAGATATGCAGACTGCCTTCACTACTGGCTACTTGCCTCTCCTTCATTCGACCATCCAATATATATATATATATATATATATTATTTAGTT
>NW_013752924.1:0-289 GCF_000517525.1 Limulus polyphemus | reverse complement strand
GTCGTCTGTTCTCTTGAGTTATTTTTAGTTTATGTATGTATCTCCTATCTAATTCTATGTGTCTTGCTTTTCAATATCGTTTTGAAAAGTTTCTATATTTATGTAATTTTTCAAGTGTCTGAATAGCTTCAAGTTTTTTCACGTTAATTATCGTTTTTCTGTTATGTACATTATTAAACATGTTTCTACTCGAATTTATTGGTTTCCGTGTTATTCGTAGCCTTACTTTCTTTTAACGTGTTTTGCCTATCTATGTATGATAACAGCATGTTTTCTTCTCGTATCTATT
>NW_013752923.1:0-1139 GCF_000517525.1 Limulus polyphemus | reverse complement strand
ATGGACAGACTACAAGCTCAGGTGGTGTTATCAACAATCATGTTTTATGTTGTCTCGTTAGGAATGGACAGACTACAAGCTCAGGTGGTATTATCAACAATCATGTTTTATGTTGTCTCGTTAGGAATGGACAGACTACAAGCTCAGGTGGGACCCTGAAGAATATGGCGGAGTTTCCAAGCTCCATGTTCCAGCTGAACAAATATGGCTGCCGGATATCGTCTTGTATAACAAGTGAGCTACTGTTTTATGTCTCTATTAAATACCATTGATATATTTTTTAATATTTTTTCTACCCTAAACTTATTACCTTATTTCTTTTCTGGTAGTGCTGACGGTAATTACGAAGTGACCATTATGACGAAAGCTATCCTTCATTCCGACGGTTTGGTTATCTGGCGTCCACCAGCAATCTACAAGAGCTCCTGTGAGATGAATGTCCAATACTTTCCATTTGATGAACAAACGTGCTTTATGAAGTTTGGTTCATGGACATATGATGGTTACACAGTAAGTTATAATAGATGCGATAGTGTGCTGATGATGGTTACACAGTAAGTTATAATAGATTTGTTGATGTATTGATTATGGTTACACAGTAAGTTATAATAGATTTGTTGGTGTATTGATTATGGTTACACAGTGAGTTATAAGAGATGCGATAGTGTGCTGATGATGGTTACATAGTGAGTTATAATAGATGCGATAGTGTGCTGATGATGGTTACACAGTAAGCTATAATACATTTGTTGGTGTATTGATTATGGCTACACAGTGAGTTATAATAGATTTGTTGGTGTATTGATTATGGTTACACAGTAAGTTATAATAGATGCGATAGTGTGCTGATGATGGTTACATAGTGAGTTATAATATATTTTGGGGTGTAAGTTATAATAATAGGAATGTTTTCGTATACTAGTAAGAATCATACAGTAAGTTTGTTACACTGGTAACCTTGTTAGAAGTATACAGTTAGTTTTGTTATACTGGTAGTCTGTTAAGAATCATACCGTTAGTTTTGTCATACAATGGGTGTACTATAGGTTTTAAAGAACTGACAAGATGTATACAGTGAGTTTTGAAGGACAATGGGTGTACCATAGGTTTTAAAGAACTGACAAGATGTATAGTGTAAG
>NW_013752922.1:0-1639 GCF_000517525.1 Limulus polyphemus | reverse complement strand
ATTGAGGCTAATTATATTATCACGTCATTACAGACCACGTTGCCATATCTTGATATTGAGACTAATTATTCTAACATGTCATTATTGTCCTCGTTGCAAGTTCTAGTTTTAGAGGTTAATATATTATATTAACATGTCATTACAGTCCACGTTGCCATATCTAGTTATTGCGGCTAATTATATTATCATGTCATTACAGTCCACCTTGCCACATCTAGATATTGAGGTTAAGTATGTTATATTAACATGTTATTACAGTCCACGTTGCCACATCTAGTTATTGAGATTAAGTATATTATATTAACATGTCATTAATGTCCACGTTGACACATCTAGTTATTGAGATTAAGTATATTATATTAACATGTCATTAATGTCCATGTTGACACATCTAGTTATTGAGGTGAAGTATATCATATTAACATGTCATTAATGTCCACGTTGACACATCTAGTTATTGTGGTTAAGTATATTATATTAACATGTCATTACAGTCCACTTTACCACATCTAGTTATTGAGGTGATGTATATCATATTAACATGTCATTACAGACCACGTTGCCACATCTAGTTATTAAGGTGAAGTATATCATATCAACATATCATTACAGTCCACGTTGCCACATCTAGTTATTAAGGTTAAGTATATTATATTAAAACAATTTTGGAGCTTTAAGAGGTCATTACATTCCATATTGCCACATTTAGTTATTGAGGTAAAGTATATTAAATAAAAATGCCATTACAGCCCACGTTGCCATATCTAGTTATTCAGGCTAATTATATTATCATGTCATTACAGTCCACGTTGCAACATCTAGTTATTGAGGTTAAGTATATTATATTAAAATATCATTACAATCTTCGTTACCACCTCTAGTTATTGAGGCTATGTATATCATATTAACATGTGATTACAGTCCAAGTTTCCACATCTAGTTATTGCGGCTAATTATATTAACATGTCATTAAAATCCACGTTGCCACTTCTAGTTATTGTGGATAAGTATATTAACATGTCATTACAGTCCACTTTACCAAATCCAGTTAATGATGTGAAGTATATCATATTAAAACAATTTTGGATCTTGAACATGTCATTACAGTCCGTGTTGCCACATCTAGTTATTGAGGTTAAGTATATTATATTAAGATGTCATTACAGTAAACGTTGCCATATCTAGTTCTCGAGGTAAAGTATATCATATTAACATGTCATTACAGTCCACGTAACCACATCTAGTTATTGAGGTTATGTATATCATATTAAAACAATTTTGGAACTTATACAGGTCATTACAATCCATATTGCCACATCTAGATTTTGAGGTTAAGTATATTATATTAACATGACATTACAGTCCACGTTGCCCCATCTAGTTATTGAGGTTAAGTATATTATATAAACAAGCCATTACAGTCCACGTTGCCATATCTAGTTATTCCGGCTAATTATAATGTCATGTCATTACAGTCCACGTTGCCACATCTAGTTATTGTGGTTAAGTTTATTATATTAACATGTCATTACCTTCAACGTTGCCATATCTAGTTACTGAGGTTAAGTATATCATATGAACAAGTCATTACAGTCCACGTTACCACATCTAGTTATTGATGTGAAGGATATCATATTAC
>NW_013752921.1:0-1140 GCF_000517525.1 Limulus polyphemus | reverse complement strand
GTAAATGTTGCATTTCTTTTTCAAAATCATCACCGTTAATGTCAGCAGGGTATTGCTCTGATAAAGATAAAGCTTTTCTCTCCACATCACTTTCAGACATGGTGAGATATTTCCACAATAAATCAAATTGTTCAGCCAACTGCTTAACAGCATTGAAGCAGACATTGCTATAACATTTTCTACCAAAACGTAAAACAAACACTTTCTGAAGTAGGCCTCTTCTAGCGTATAATCTGTGTCATTCATTTCCTCCAAGTTAGCATCAGGTGTGCTGTCATCATGTGACCGTGCCCTCTTGCGCCTAACTCCACCACATCTATGGGAGAGTTCTATTTCTATCTTTAGGTTTGACGCAACCAATTTGGCTTCATTCCACATGCATTTCCAGTTGTTTTGAAGTTTTGTCAGATCTGTGAGGAGAGATTCTAGGTTCGTTACTTCAACATCCAGTGTGGCATCTCTGGCTTGGATGACCTTGTTGCAATTATCTATGCCAGCTAATACTTTGTACCACACAACTGACATTAACAGACCTCCATGGATTTCATTTCTTGTATTGGCCGTCAAATTTAGTTCCAGGAGGTCTTATAGTGCTTATTTAGTGCCAGGGAAGTGAGCTGCAAAAGGCTTTACAAATTCAACGCGATCTGACCATCTTGTTTCAGACATACCATGAAGAAAACAACCAATACGGTTTTGTAGTGAATCCCACTGCTTGGGACTGGAACTGAACTAGTGGCACACAGTTTGAATTGTTCCGAAAAAGGTTATTGCTTCAGGTGTGCATTCAGCAGCATCATTTCTACATAAGTTTGTGCTGGACCTCTGTGCTGGACTTAACGTAGAATTCGAATTCAAGAGGTCTGGCCATTTCATCATTTATAGTAGAGGGGTGTGCTTTCTTCACTTGTATCTTCAGTTGCGGACTGTCCAAGGTATCTACAAACTGATCCCTCAGCAACAGCTTGAGGAAATCTGGTGGTGCAGTTGGGTAGGCCTTGTGTGCCATACTTTCCAAATCCTGTGTCAGCTCTTGCAGGCTCTCCCCTTTAGCACGGACTCTAGTTCTAAACCTAGCCATGTAGACTTTGGACTGATTTTGAGTTCCATACCTGAGTTCTAGAACAGCTACAAGTGCTC
>NW_013752920.1:0-1139 GCF_000517525.1 Limulus polyphemus | reverse complement strand
TGGAAATGATGTAATAAATGAATGAAAACGACAATGTTGACAAAACTCACATTTCCCAAACAATGTTCATCACCTACAAACGTTGTAATAAATGCGTGAAACCGACAGTATCGACAAAACACACATTCACAAAGAATGTTCATCGCCTACAAACGTTGTAATAAATAAGTGAAACCGACAGTATCGACAAAACACATTTCACAAACAATGTTCATCACCTTCAAATGATGAAGTAAATGCGTGAAGCCGATAGTATCGACAAAACACACATTTCACAAAGAATGTTCATCGCCTACAAACGTTGTAATAAATAAGTGAAACCGACAGTATCGACAAAACACATTTCACAAACAATGTTCATAACCTGCAAATGATGTAATAAGTGACTGATAACCGAGAGTATCCACAAAACACATTTCACAAACAATGTTTATCACTACAAATGATGTAATAAGTGAGTGAAAACCGACAGTATCGACAAAACACATTTCACAAACAATGTTCGTCACCTGGAAATGATGTAATAAATGAATGGAAATACATTGACAAAATACATTTCACAAACAATTTAATGTTCATCACCTACAAATGATCTAATAAATGCGTGAAACCGACAGTATCGACAAAACACACATTTTACGAACAACTTAATGTTCATTTCCTACAAATCTATTATAATAAAATATGAGTTTTGTCTGTACATTGCTTATAATAGTGTACTTTTTGCATATCTTCACGTTTCATACACCAGAGAAGCCGAAACAAGCCTTATCTCAATTTCTGTATGTCAGTCTGTGTGTCTGTCGGTAACGCTCGCGGACGTGTTTTTGTTCGCTTTTCACGGGAAAACGAGTGCACCGTTTTCGATGAAACGTTTTTCTTTGTTTTATAGATGTGTAAGAAGGTTATAGGGTACTTGAAACTTTCATATGCCTTTTGGAAAGAAAATGGCGGTCGCTCAAAAACCTACTTTGGTGCGGTTTTAGACGTGATTTTGTTCGCTTTTCACAGGGAAACGGGTGCACTGATTTCGATGAAACTTTTTTCTTTGTTATATACATGCGTGAGAAGGTTATAGGCTATTTGGATTTTTGGAATTCACCTTAGGGCTCCGCCCCACGGTTCTTCAAATTTCCAAT
>NW_013752919.1:0-1140 GCF_000517525.1 Limulus polyphemus | reverse complement strand
GGCTAGAATAAGTATTCAAGCGTTTGAAAGCAGCAAACCCCAACTCCATCCCAAGAAATGTCACTTGTTCCAGAAAGAGGTGCTTTACTTGGGTCACATTGTTAGTGAGCATAGTGTGCAAACTGATACTGACAAGGTGAAAGCAGTGCGTGATTGGCCAACACCAGACAATGTGGGAGAGATAAGAATTTTCTTGGGACCCTGTATCTATTACCGGAAGTTTGTGAAGGACTTTGCAGCTATAGCCCCTCCACTACATGATTTGACCAAAAAAGGCCAGAAGTTTGAATGGACAGTTTCTTGCCAGCATTTTTTCAAGACATTTAAATAAAAATTGGCCTCAGCTCCACTTTTAAAGCTTCCAAATCCCTCACTGCTGTACATACTGGATGGTGATGCTAGTAATGTCAGAATTGGAGGAGTGTTGTCTCAGAAAGTGGGTGAAAACGAACATGTGGGGCCTACTTCAGTAGGGTCCTGAGTGAACCAGAGAGGAACTATTGTATCATGGAGAGAACTCCTTGCTATAGTAAAGAGTCTGACATATTTCCATCCTTACCTCTATGGGGCTAGGTTTACCATCAGGGCATACCATGCTGCATTATGCTGGTTAAGATCATTAAAAAACCCAGAGGGACAACTGGCACGTTGGGTTGGAAGATAGACCAGTATAATTATGATATTCAATACAGAGAAGGAAAATCTCATGCAAATGCCGACGGACTGAGCCGAAGACCCTGCAAAAATGACCGCAGACATTTCTGCAAAAGAGAGGTTGAACTAACCAGGTGTCATCAAGCTGAAGTCAAAGTGACTGTAGGAGTTGACTATGTTGAAGTGGAACCAAATATAGATATTAAAGCAGAACAGGAGAAAGACCAAGACTTGAAGCCAATAATTCATCTTCTAAAAGCAAGTGTTTTGCGCCCTGCTTGGGAGAAGGTGTCTAGCTTAAGCCCTTTGACAAAGAACTATTGGGCACAATGGGACCAGTTGAAGCTTGAAGATGGTATTCTTCTCCAGAGATGGGAAACTGTAGATGAGAAAGTGACGACCTGGCAAACAGTTATACCGAGAAAGTTACGGGACGTTGTGATGCATCAATCCCATGATAGTTTAACAGGAGGACATCTTAGAGTT
>NW_013752918.1:0-1165 GCF_000517525.1 Limulus polyphemus | reverse complement strand
AGTATTGTTAAATCTTGTGTCTTCTTATTGATAGTACACAGTATCGTTGATTCTTCTTGCCATTTAGTGATATTACACAGTATTGTTAAAACGTTTATCTTTTTATTGATAATACACAGTATCGTTAAATCTTGTGGCTTGCTAGAGATAGTACACAGTATTGTTATATCTTGTAACTTCTTACTGACAGTAAACAGAATTATTAAATCTTGTGTCTTATTATTAATAGTACACAGTATTCGTTAAATCTTGTTTCTTCTTATTGACAGTACACAGTATTGTTCTATTTTTTGTCTTCTTATTGACAGTACACAGTATCGTTAAATCCTCTCGCTTGTTAGTGATAGAACACAGTATTTTTAAATCTTGTGTTTTCTTATTGACAGTACACAGTGTTGTTAAATACTGTGTCTTCTTATCGACAGTACACAGTATTGTTAATCTTTTGTCTTCTTATTGACAGTACACAGTATTGTTAAATCTTGTGTATTCTTATTGATAGAACACAGTATTGTTAATTCTTGTGGCCCTTTAAAGAGAGTACACAGTATTGTTAAAACGTTTGTCTTCTTCTTGATAATATAAAGTATTGTTAAATCTTGTGTCTTCTTATTGATAGTACACAATATTGTTAAATCTTGTGTCTTTCTATTGACATTACACAGTATTGTTAAATCTTGTGTCTTCTTATTGATAGTACACAGTATCGTTAAATCTTGTGTCTTCTTATTGATAGTTCCCAGTATCGTTAAATCTTGTGTCTTCTTATGATAGTACATAGGATTGTTAAATCTTGTGTCTTCTTATTGACAGAACACAGTATTGTTAAATCTCGTTTTTTCTGATTGATAGTACACAGTATCGTTAAATCTCGTGTCTTCTTATTGATAGTGCACATTATTGTTAAATCTTTTGTCTTCTTATCGACAGTACCCAGTATTGTTAAATCTTGTGTCTTATTATCGAAAGTACACAGTATTGTTAAATCTTGTGTCTTCTTATTGACAGTACACAGTATTGTTAAATCTCGTGTCTTCTTATTGACAGTACACATAATCGTTAAATCTTGTGGCTTGTTATTGATAGTACATAGTATCGTTAAATCTTATGGCTTGTTATTGATAGTACATAGTATCGTTAAATCTTGTGTCTTCTTATTGACAGT
>NW_013752917.1:0-1140 GCF_000517525.1 Limulus polyphemus | reverse complement strand
AATTTGTTACGTCTCCGTTTGTTAATTAACTTTCCGTAACTTCGTTCCGACGAAACCTAAGCGACACAAGTTCTTTCTTAATAAAAACTGGTTTATTCTTTCCGAATATAACTTTACCGATACACTCAACTTCAACAATCGCGCTAAACAAACGCTGTAACGTCTCTCGTGCTCTCTGACTGCAGATCAATTACTCACTATCTACCCAGACATTACATTCCCCTCTTTTATATACCAGCCTACCCTATATTTAGTAAGAACTAGAACATTCGCCAAAGTACATGATAGTTCTAGAAACGTTGCGTCACAGTAGTCATGTGACTCGATGACGCAACAATACCTACACGGGTATGCATATAATATCAAATTATCAAATACTACATTACGTGCTTTTTTAGATGAAATACTGCCTATAAACGCATTGAAGAAAAAAGAACATTTTGTTTTCAAGTCTCAAGTTAAAAACAGTTGCTGAACATGCAATCAGCTGATGTGTAGCTACTCGTCTAAAGCCTATCACACACTGCATCATAGGTCAGACCGTTTCGTCGGAAGGCGTCTGCACAACGATTCGTCGGGTCCTGTGCCATCACACATTGAGTCTGAGCTAAGACTAACAATATTGAGGAGTTATTCACACTGCTCGGACAGTTTTGTGAAATATGCAAATTCCAGTCTCCAAATTCCAACAATCGACGGTTTCTATGACAACCAACAAAGCTGAGCGCAATTAATTAGTCATTTTTGGCAGTTGTTGCTGCACTTTAGTCGCGCCATAGCGGCAAGTGGTGACTGGTGTTTCATCCATCCAAAACTGCTTATTCTACTTCGGTAAGTCTTTTTTTTTCTACCAAGTTAATGTGTACATTTAACAAACTAAGTTTGTTAATATTACAGGCCCTGTGCCCAGGTTGTTTTTGTTTGTTTTTTTTTGGGGGGGGGGTGTTGCCCAAATTTTCATCCTACTAAGAATTGCAAAAAGTATCCTTGTCAATTTATTTTAGTTAGTTATAAATGAAATGACTTTGCATGCAAATATGAGATATTAATATGAATCACTGTAATATACTTAGGTGGTGTGTGTTAGAAGAGAGACAGCTAGGCTAGAGGCAAATTGCAATCACTCATGTCTGTTAAAAT
>NW_013752916.1:0-1140 GCF_000517525.1 Limulus polyphemus | reverse complement strand
CAATAGGTATCATGTTGTCCCAAAATATTATCTTATGTTAAATAGATTCTCAAAACTGGAGTTCCCCAATGTCTCAGCGGCAAGTCTTAAGAATTACAATGCAGACGACCGAGTTTCGATATTCATTGTAGGCCCAGTACAGAAAGCCCATTGTGTAGCTTTGTGCTTATCACCAAACAAATCCAAAATTGGATCTCTTCTTCCCTGGCATAAATTTTGGTTTAGTAATTTATTTCTATTTTTAATAATTTATAAAGATTTTCTAATATTTAATTCATTTAAAATTTTTAATGCATGAATAATTTCAACTTTGTTCCACATAATGGAAAGTTCAATGTTTATCACATGTTTAGCCGATAGTGATTCATTATTTACCTTATGTTGATAGCCGTTTCATGTTCTTTCAATCAAAATTGTAAATAATGAGATATCCTATGTGACTTTTATAACAATTTAAATGAACTTAACAACTGCATTAATTCCCTAAACCCAGCTATATAATTTACTATAGAAATGGAAGAGAACGACTCTTGAGATTTTTGGAATAAGACAGGATAAAGAAAATGGAAGTGTTTGTCTCCAAGATTATTATATCTTACATAAGAAAGTGGGTTCTACAAATCACAAAAAATATATTTTTCTATTCGCTAATTTATAGCTTCATTCATATTTGTAGTTATAGAAACATTTGTTAACTGAGCTAAAAATTTTAAATCAAAAAGCTATTAATAGAGGCTACGATCTTAATTTTATACACACAGGTTATGACCAGTTTCGTAATTCTATAGAAATCTCGTAATGAACTACATTAAGATCTGACAGGCGCAAAGCAGAGATAAGACTTTTACCGTGTATTCAATCTCAACGAAAATATTTATGATATTGTTTTCTTGGCACGTGTATATAAATTTGAAATAATAAATAAATAACATACAACGTTAAAATAAATAAACAATTTCAAAGGTTAATCTACGTCTTGATGACGACTTTTTGTTTTCTTGGCACGTGTATATAATTTTGAAGTAATAAATAAATAACATACAACGTTAAGATAAATAAACAATTACACAAATCAATCTACAACCTCTAAAACGCTGACTCTACGTCTTTCGACCTTTTTCACGTCCTGATGATGACGTA
>NW_013752915.1:0-3376 GCF_000517525.1 Limulus polyphemus | reverse complement strand
CAAAGACATTTCTGTAATTAAAATCCTCCATTCCTACCAGTGATCTAAAGTCATCTATTTTATTTCTTATACTTCTAACATTACAATAGTAACAATTAAGCCTAGTCTTATAACTATTTTTTACTCATTTCCTATGCTTCTATATTTCTCTGCTTTGTATTCATTTTGCGTTTAGTTTTTCTTGGCCCTCACCACTGTTTAGTCCTAGTTTAAAACTTCCCTTACAGCTTAGTTAATAACCCTATAAACAAGCCAGCTCCTATCCTATTTAAATGTAAACCCTCCATTCCAAAAACTCCCTTCTTCTATTGAACTTCCATTTCCAGTTTCCAAATTCGGGTAAAACTTGACAGAGTTATGACTGGTCACATCATCAGCAGGAAACGCATCATAATTTCCAAATACAAACAGACAATGAAAAAAGGTTGCATAACTTTATTTGAAAATCAAAAAGATATAGTCAATTAACGTGTGACAATTATTGGTATGGTGCTGCCACTCCGAAACATCGTGTATCTTAGACTTCTCATAACTCCCGACTGAAATACGTTGGTACCATATGGGTTGCATATCTGGATACAGCAGGTTCCAACATTCCAAAAGGGTATACAATACCTTTAAGAAACAATTACTAGAACTTCTCCATTCTTCCCACAAACACCGCTTCGCTTCTGGTTGAGGGAAGGATCCTGTGTTAATAAATTCATTTGAGAAAATACATTAAAGATATGCTACTTTGAAATTAGACATCATTGACTGTATCAGTAGTTCCAAATTAGAATTGGTTTTGTCATAAATACAAATACGTTGTGTAAATTCTGTTTAAATTTCTCTATTTTTGAAAGTTGGCTAATGTTACTCCTCTTTTTAAGGGAGGTGATAAAAATTGTCCCAGTAAATATAGACCTATTTGTCTTACATCAGTAGTGTCAAAAGTTTTATGTAATTCTGATAAACAATGCTTTTAAAAGTTATTTAACAAAGTAAAATTTTATCCGACAATCAACGTGGTTTCACTAAAGTAAAATCGTGCCTTACTAATAGTTTGACATTCTTCGAATAAGTTAATGCTTACGTAGATGAATGTATAGATGTGAATGTGAGAATGGTAGGACTGTGGGACACAGATATATATTCTGGTTACTAAACTAACATCATGCGACGCTGAGCCAACTTTAAGGTATCAACTTGTCTATAAGCAGGTAAATAACACTTGCAAAGTAGGAATTCAATATAAGAAAATATAATTACACTTCCAGATCAAACACAACATTTTACAGGATGAACTATAATTTGTATTAAGAAAAATGAAATGGTAAAATGAACTCTTGAATTCTACAACTCTAAAATCAGGGGTGCGATTCCCTTCGGTGGACACAACAAACGACCGAATGTGGCTTAGCTATAAACACATACACACATTCCCTATCATTAAAGTATTTATCAAGCTAAATTATCTGCATTCACCATATCCGAAGTCAACCCGTTCCAAAGGTCAATCACTCTGCTAGAAAAATACAAGTGTTTTAGCTGAAGATAACTTTTTTCTTGGTTAATGGTTAAATCAACTTTCATATGTATATATATATATGCATGTCTAAAATCCTGAGTGTTTGTTTTCAGGCTGATATGTAAAAGAAGATGCAACGAACCATTTTTCAAGATTTCGAAGGTCTCCTAGTATTGTTGGTTGCGACATAGATTGATTGACGTCTTGTGTAGCAATAGTCGCTACACAAATAACAGTGACTATATAAACAACGAATAATGGTATTAACCGTCACTTTATAACACCCCCAAGGCTAAGAAGGCGAGCATGTTCGATGACGGGGATTCGAACCCCCCGATCCTTAGATTGCGAGTCGAGCGCATAAACGATCGTGAGTTTACAATTTGAAAAATAATATTTTAGCTAAACATTTCCTAGAAGTATTAGCTGTTAGTAGCCTTGGTACTTTTGTTTCTTCAGAAACCTGCTTTCTCTGACAGTAAGAGTTACAGCTACGACTTACCAAATAAACAAGTTTACTAATGACTTTTGCCAGTTACAATCCAAAACCAAATTTATAAAATGAAACCGTCTGATTGTAGTAGTGGGAAATGTAAATCAAATACAACATCTTTTACCAGATTTTAACCAGTTATTTTAGTCGTTATCTCTTTTATTTTAAACTTTTATACGCTTATGTGTGATAATACCAATGAATCTGGTTTTAGGTATGATAATACCAGTGAATATACTTTTATGTATGATAATACCAATTAATATACTTTTATGTATGATAATACCAATTAATATACTTTTATGTATGATAATACCAGTGAATATACTTTGATGTATGATAATACCAATGAATATACTTTTATGTATGATAATACCAATTAATATACTTTTATGTATGATAATACCAGTGAATATACGCTTATGTATGATAATACCAATTAATATACTTTTATGTATGATAATACCATGTAGATATTATTTTATTCACTCTATGAACCTTCATTTTGTACACAATATATTGTGAAGTTTCGTCAGCATGCTTTCAAACGACAAATTAAAAAGTTTAATTAATACAGTAGTGAGTGTACAGGGTTTAAAGTATCAAGTTAGCAATACAAACTTTTGGCTTCTTGATTTGTTTTTATGACTTTTAATATGTATTTGATTTGGTTTTATTAATATAATTCATAGAAGTCGAGGCTATCACTCTGTCCAAATTAATCAAATTGTGTGCGTATGTAATTACGTGAATAATATTAGAGGAACAAGAATATTGATCATACATCGAGGTGCATAATATTATTACAGGAATACAAATACTGATCACTTATCAACGTACATAACATTTAGTTAACAATATTACAGGAATACAAATACTGATCACTTATCAACGTACATAAATTATGGTCAACAATATTACAGGAATACAAATACTGATCAGTTATCACTATACATAATAGTTAGTCACAAATATTACATGATTACAAATACTGATCACTTACCACCGTACATAATAGTTAGTCACAATATTACAGGATTACAAATGTTGATCAATTATCAACGTGCATAACATTTAGTCAACAATATTACATGATTACAAATACTGATCACTTACCACCATACATAACATTTAATCGACAATATTACAGGAATACAAATATTGATCACTTATCAACGTACATAATAGTTAGTCACAAATATTACAGGAATACAAATATTGATCACTTATCAACGTACATAATAGTTAGTCACAAATATTACAGGAATACAAATACTGATCACTTATCAACGTACATAATAGTTACTCACAATATTACAGGAATACAAATATTGATCACTTATCAACGTACATAATAGTTAGTCACAAATATT
>NW_013752914.1:0-1140 GCF_000517525.1 Limulus polyphemus | reverse complement strand
AACACTAATTTCAAATGAATATGCATCCTCATTCATCCTGATTTTGTTGTGAAATCTACATCAGTAGAGATCCTTTTGCATGGCTGTGTAAGCACATTTGATATTTGATGTATCATCTGTCTTTCTGTATCAGAATTTTATGGGATCATTGAAGGAAATAGTAACTGTATAAATCACTGAAAAAGGAAGTTGGACTTTATTAAATATAATGTACAGAAGTAAACCATAATTATTTTACTCGGTGGTCAACTAAATGAGTAAACTGTATACTTGAAATTATTTTTTAAGTTCTGCATAAAAATCTAGAAAATGAATGTCTAAAATTTTTATTTTATTTTTGTAATTTTTAAAGACTTCATTTATGTCTTATATGATTTTTATATTACTATATTATTAAATACTTTTTATCTGCTTAGACTTAAGTTAGTGAAGTTAACTCTAAGCTTACATTACTGTGAAAATATTTTATATACGTTTTTGTGAAACTAACTAATATCACATAAAAAAAAGGAATATTATTTTTGTCAAAACTTAAATCTTAAGTAATCTATTATATTTTGTATTAACCTTATACTATTTATCAAACATATAATGCAATGTTATATTAGTTTTAAATATTATTCAGTATTGTGTATTTTTTAATTCTGTACAGCCTAAAATGGAGACAATACCTGATGGGGATTGGTATTGCTATGAATGTTTAAATAAGGTAAGTACATGTTTTTGCCAATTATTACTCATTTTGATATTTAAAATCCAATAAAAATTTGGTGCTATTTGTTGTTAGTAAGCTATTCCTCAAAGCATTATATAAATAATAATGCTTGGAGATGGCTTGAATGGGTAATGAAGAAAAACTTTAATATAAGTTTAACATAACAGGAAATGTACAACGTTTCAAGAAGTATCAGATGATGACAAAACCTTTTCGAAATGTTGTACATTTGCTGTTATGTTAAACTTATATTACAGTTTTTCTTCATTACCCATTCAAGCCGTCATCAAATTATATAAATAATGTTAGAATTGTCTTGAAGGTTAAACATATGTTATAAACTTTCTCTGTACTTAAGGTTTGCCACCTCTGTGTGTCCCAAATGTGCCCTAATGGTCAAATTATGAACCGTATGATTGAACTAT
>NW_013752913.1:0-1139 GCF_000517525.1 Limulus polyphemus | reverse complement strand
AGATAGCCCATTGTGTAGCTTTGTGCTTGAACTTCTAAAACAACAACACTTTGGTTTATTTCCCCGATAGGGGCCGCCTGGAGGCGTCACCTGTTTTAACCACTCGCACCAGTATACAGTAGTGTGTTGTCTGTCTGCCTGAGAGTCATGCAAAAGACACATTTTCCATATTAACAGAAAACATTTAAACTGTAGATAATATTTTGTGTACAAATGAAAAATAATTAGTAAGACATTATTCAAATTATTATAGCTTATTTAGTTATTGACGAGAAACGGTAAAGTTGGTCCTAATGATAATACCCTAACCAATATCACGTTAAAAACTATAGTAAATCATGACGCAGCTTCGCAATCAACAACATCCCCTGGTGGTTTGATTGTGATCCTCATAACAAAACATCTATTCATCGCATTCATCGGAACTATCTGCCCCCTAGCAACACACTTTGGAACTATCCTATCAATTGAGCTACTTTGTAGAACTATGAGTTCTCGGTCTCAATGGCTTTGATATCCTTTTGCCTCAATATAGGTCGTCTAGTTCCCGTTGTGTTATCCTGTTAGGAATATATTTTACCAGATTCTTTATAATTTTTTTAGTTTATTTTTCTTTTACGAGATGACTCTGGTCTCCATTGATATCCAGATTGGCTGTTTGATGTTTAATGTGTTCCTTGAACTTGTGTCAAAAATTGTAGTAAAATACAACCGTTTTCTCCTATCAGCAACCCCACTTGTAACATTATTGTTGTTCTACATGTGTTTGAAAATTGGGTTTTCAGTTCTAACTTAATGCTACTGATTTTATAATGTGTTTATTTACAACATTAGGTGTGTATGAGTTTGAAAAGCCAAACTGGTAAAGTTTTCGTTTTCATTGATGTTTTATAAAACACAAAATCAAAACCTTTGCTGAGAAGATTAGACAATTTCATATCGAGTTTTTTTTTTTTAGTTTAGATAATTAGTAAAATTATAGGAAAACATACTAAAACGATCTTTAAATTTACTGTTGTCCCCCGGAGAGACAGCGGTATGTTTACAGACTTACCAAACTAAAATTCGGGGTTCGATTCTTCTCTGTGGACACAGCAGATAGCCCAGTGTGGATTTGCTATAAAATAAACAAACAAGAA
>NW_013752912.1:0-1807 GCF_000517525.1 Limulus polyphemus | reverse complement strand
AAGAAAGGACTTGTATCACTGAAGTTCCTCGGAAAGAATTTCTACCGGAAATTATCAAACAAGCAGATACGTAACAATACACATCTTAATAAAATGCAATAACTACACATCAATGTAATAACACACAAAAGATTAAGGAATTAACAAAACATAAAATACGACTAGTTTCACTAGGCCAAGCTTGTCATTCTCAAGAGATTGAGTAAATACAGAGGTTCGCACCTAACAAATTGGTGTCAGAAGTGGGGTGGAAAAAGAGAAGAAGAAAAAAAAAGAAAAAGAAGATGGAAACGAGAAGTGGCAAATCAAACTACGACTTAGCAGATTTGGTGGCAGTCAATACAAGAACAGCAAAAGAAACAAGAAGAACGAGAAGAGAAATTACAGCAGTTGTTAGAGGAAAAAGAAAATAAACAAGAAGAACGAGAAAATAAACAAGAAGAGATATTACAGCAGTTGTTGGAGGAAAAAGAAAAGAAAAAAGAAGAGAGACAACAGCAGTTGCAAAAAACTTGCAACAGTGGCAGCTCGAACAGCAAAATAAACAGTGGTTGGAGGAAAAAGAAAAGAAACAAGAAGAGAGACAACAACAGTGGCAAGAAAATCTGCAACAGTGGCAGCTCGAACAACAAAATAAACAAGAGAGATTATAACAGCTATTGGAGGAAAAGAAAAGAAACAAGAAGAACGAGAACATAAACAAGAAAAGAGACTACAGCAGTGGCAACTGGAACAAAAAGTACAAATGGAAACTTTAGTAAATTTCAAAATGAATTAAATACATTAAAGGATGATTTATTGTCTTTTACACGAGGAGGATATATTAGCCATGAACCTAATCAGCCTCAAACAACAGGAAGCCCCTTCCAGACTCTGCAGCGAAACCCTAATGCAGACATCTTCAGTCCTGCCAGAAGTTACATTCCAGACATGAGTGTCAGCAATAGGAGTGATCTAGTACGAAAAAAGGCACAGAAATTCGATGGGAAGGCACCATGGGAAGCATATAGAACCCAAATTGAGCTCCTGGCAGAAATGAATGGATGGACAGAGCAGCAGAAAGCAGTGTACCTGGCAACAAACCTGAAGGGACAACCATTGGAAATATTTGGACAGTTGTCATCAGACGACAGGCACAACTATAGAGCAGTGGTAGCTGCTCTAGAACACAGGTTTGGAAATCAAAATCAGTCCGAACTCTACAGGATTAGGTTTAGGACTAGAGTCCGTGCTAAAGGGGAGAGCCTACAAGAGTTGGCACAAGACTTGGAAAGGATGGCACACAAGGCCTACCCAACTGCATCACCCGATGTCCTCAAGCTGTTGCTGAGGGATCAGTTTGTAGATGCCTTGGACAGTCCACAACTGAAAATACAAGTGAAGCAAGCACACCTCTCTACTATGCAGGATGCAATGGCCACAGCTCTTGAATTCGAATCCTTTGTTAAATCCAGCACAGAGGTACCAAGGCTGGTACAGTCATCAGGATTCAAGGCCAGAAAAGGTCAGCTTTCAAAGAGGTTTGAGAGACTTTGTTGGCACTGCAACAAACCAGGGCACAAGAAAGCTCAATGCTGGAAACTTCATCACAGGGAAGATGCCACGGCAGGAAAGGCTGCTACCCAGAAAGGACATTGAAACTGTGGAGAGCAAGAGCATATGACGAGCAAGTGTAAGAAGAATACGAACAATAAGTCAGCCTCAGGGAAACCAGTAGTGGTTTGTGTTGAGGGATGTCCACCAACCCCATTGTGAAAGTCCCAACAGCTAGGTGTAAAATGCCAAGCACACATAGTGTCTACGTGAC
>NW_013752911.1:0-1137 GCF_000517525.1 Limulus polyphemus | reverse complement strand
GAGGGACTTGGTCAGGGGTTCTTGAATATAACCAAGAGGGATTTGGTCAGGGGTTCTTGAATATACCCAAGAGGGATTTGGTCAGGGGCTCTTGAATATACCCAAGAGGGATTTGGTCAGGGGTTCTTGAATATATCCAAGAGGAATTTGGTCAGGGGTTCTTGAATATACCCAAGAGGGATTTGGTCAGGGGTTCTTGAATATACCCAAGAGGGATTTGGTCAGGGGTTCTTGAATATACCCAAGAGGGATTTGGTCAGGGGTTCTTGAATATACCCAAGAGGGATTTGGTCACACACTTTACTTGAGTCGTTTTGCTGACTTAGTGTCTATTTTCAAAAATCGTCAATAATATGTTGGGAAATTGAAAATATTGCAAAATAAAATATTTAAAAAAAATTAAAAGATAAAGTAAAATATATATAAACTAGCAGATACCTGCAAAATATTTGGGTAAAATTAGCATCTTTATTTCCACAGTACTTCTTTAAATACAGGATTTCTAGAATTATACAAAAGAATTCTAATCGCAGACACTGAAATCTGTAAGTCCACTTGTCTTAGGCCTAACATTAGTTAAGCCTTTATTAAGAACGGCCCGTATTCGATAAAGAGATAAATTAACACTGTAACTTGTGTACGTTTTTTGCTTTAGTTTAGATAGGGCTAAACCTTACTGCACTTATATTATTCCGTAAGTGTTGTTTCTACTTCAAATAAGATTATAATTGTTTAAAACAAGGAGCTCACATTTTTAACGTTAAAATATCTAGACACTTATTAGACTTATGGTATTGTTAGTTCTGGCTAGTCGCTTCCACTGCGGGGATTCGAGCCTCGGATTTTAGCGTAGTAAGTCCATTAACGTTCCGCTGACCCACCAGGGGACCACATAGAAACAAATCTACAACTGCTGGGAATGTGTGTAGGAAACAGAAGAAACGCTACTTTGTGATTAGATGTGAGGGAGGTTTGGCAGAGATTCTGATTGGATAAACAGAATGAAGCCGAACAAGGGGCAGGCAGAGATTCTGATTGGATAAACAGAATGAAGCCGAGCAAGAGGAGGCAGAGATTCTGATTGGATAAACAGAATGAAGCCGAGCAAAAGGAAGGCAGAGATTCTGATTGGATAAA
>NW_013752910.1:0-1140 GCF_000517525.1 Limulus polyphemus | reverse complement strand
GAGCCAATGAGGTGGGAGCAAAATTAGTTTTAATGGTTTTATTGCACATTGCTACATTATCTATTAAGTTTTTACATAATGGGCTACATTGTCTATTGAGTTTTCACACAATGGGCTATATTGTCTATTAAGTTTTTACATAATGGGCTACATTGTCTATTGAGTTTTCACACAATGGGCTATATTGTCTATTAAGTTTTACACAATGGGCTACAAGTCTATTGAGTTTTTACACAATGGGCTACATTGTCTATTAAGCTTTTACACAATGGGCTACATTGTCTATTAAATTTTTACACAATGGGCTACATTGTCTATTGAGTTTTTACACAATGGGCTACATTGTCTCGAGTTATTTATAAGCAAGTTATAAGGGCAATTTTATTTTTCAATGTATATATTTATTCCGTGTTCGAGTATAGTGTTTAAGTTAAACCCTCTCGTCACTTTTGATAAGTTTCGAGTTATTTCTTTAACAACCGAAATATTCATATTCATATAATTACTGCGAGCACAGATAGCCCATTGTGTTGTTTTGTACTTAACTTCAACCAAAAAAAGTGCTGCGAATAGAGCCTCTGGGGACAATTTTATGAGAGAGAAAAATATTCACTGTGCGCTAGTAAGTGGATTTCCTGATTTCTTATCTTCAACGTGGAATAACTATAGGCTATTTTAAACACGTAATCAACCTGTCAATCCACTTTACAAGCGCTTTAACTGTAGCACTTTCAAGTGGGAAGGGTTGAAATCGATCTCAATCCATTCTTGAATTAAGCTAATAATATGTCAAAGTCTTAACTCGCAACTGACTCGGGCAACATTACCTCTGAATATTAACCTTTTAACCCTCATATTATTATTTTTTTTTGGTACGAGTCACATCGTGTATCATATTCAATACCGTAGTTTTCGGAATATAAGACGCACCGGTGTATAAGACGCACCCTTATTTTGAAGACAAAGTTTGTTTTTTTTTGGGGGGGGAGCTACAGTCGCAGTTGAAAGACTTTTATTGAACAAAAATTCAATTTGATACTTTACAAATTAGTATATATTGTTCTAAACACAAAAGAACTCCAAACATCAAAATAAGAAAATACCGTAAATAAAAAAAAAAGGTTTACTGTTATTTAGTTT
>NW_013752909.1:0-1141 GCF_000517525.1 Limulus polyphemus | reverse complement strand
GCTAGAGTATACAAGACACAAACATAATGTGACACATGTACTAGAGGGCCAGACTAGAGTATACAAGATACAAACATAATGTGACACATGTGCTAGAGGGCCAGGCTAGAGTCTCCAAGACACAAACACCATGTGCTAGAGGGCCAGGCTAGAGTCTCCAAGACACAAACACCATGTGCTAGAGGGCCAAGCTAGAGTCTCCAAGACACAAACACCATGTGCTAGAGGGCCAGCCTAGAGTCTCAAAGACACAAACGTAATGTGACACATGTGCTAGAGGGCCAGGTTAGAGTCTCAAAGACACAAACGTAATGTGGCACATGTGCTAGAGGGCCAGGCTAGAGTCTCCAAGACACAAACGTAATGTGCTAGACGGCCAGGCTAGAGTCTCCAAGACGCAAACATAATTGCCCTAATTTACAACTGTTGATTACAAGACTAGCGGAAAGTAGTAAAGAACGAAAAGAAGGAACTTCATTGTTTTTTTTTCATTGCTCTTAAAACAATTGTAATAGTACGAAATTTCATACATTCTCTTGTTTGGTACAGTTTGTTAATATGATTTTAACACTAAGAAAACAAGAACAACAAAATAAACAAATGATTTGAACGTAAGAAAAAAAGAAACTAACATTTCTACAGTTTTGTTTTCTTAAAGACACTTATTTTTACAATCACCAATAAATTCCACATCAAGAAACAAAAAATCGTGTTTAAATGGTACACTGGGATAAATCGATCATACCTACGTCATACTTCGAAACATATGACGTCATTAGATCACTGCGCCGAGGTCGTCTCTCGGGACTGGTTGAATGTCACTAACGTCTAATCGGAGTTGTAATTAAATCGGGATTTTCTGACGTCAATTACTAACTTAGAATTAATTAAAATATTTGGCTGTTAAATTCGAAATTCTTAATAATTGATGCCTCTGGTTGGCTAGTTAGTGAACGGAGGGAAATATTACAAAACAATGATGATCTTACAAAGTTCTTGTATTCGATGACGAGGAACCCACTTTGAGACTAATAATGGCTGGAGACGGCTTGAATGGGTAATGAAAAAAACTTTAATATAAGTTTAACATAACGGCAAATGTACAAGGTTTCGACAACGTTTTGTCATCATCAAAACATTG
>NW_013752908.1:0-1902 GCF_000517525.1 Limulus polyphemus | reverse complement strand
TACATATTGTTGTAGCTGGAATAACACTGTCAAACATACATGCTGTTGTAGCTGGAGTAACACTGTCAAGCATACATGTTGTAACTGGAGTAACACTGTCAATCATACATGTTGTTGTAGCTGGAGTAATGCTGTCAAACATACATGTTGTTGTAGCTGGAGTAGCGCTGTCAAACATACATGTTGTTGTAGCTGGAATAACACTGTCAAACATACATGTTACTGTAGCTGGAGTAACACTGTCAAACATACATGTTGTTGTAGCTGGAGTAACACTGTCAAACATACATGTTGTTGTAGCTGGAGTAACACTGTCAAACATACATGTTGTTGTAGCTGAAGTAACACTGTCAAACATACATGTTGTAGCTGGAATAACACTGTCAAACATACATGCTGTTGTAGCTGGAGTAACGCTGTCAAACATACATGTTGTTGTAGCTGGAGTAACACTGTCAAACATACATGTTGTTGTAGCTGGAATAACACTGACAAACATACATGTTACTGTAGCTGGAGTAACACTGTCAAACATACATGTTGTTGTAGCTGGAGTAACACTGTCAAACATACATGTTGTTGTAGCTGAAGTAACACTGTCAAACATACATTTTGTTGTAGATTTTGTTCATCTTTTAATATTTCATCACGAAGAGCATTTTCGGCTGTCTTGTTTTCCAGATAGTTGCAGTTGGACAAGTTGTAATGTAGCCATTGAGCTTGTATCATAAACAGTGTGTGGGATCCATTTTTTAGGAAGGTTGCAAACGATGTATATTGATTATCTTTTTTATATATCTGCGCATATTACCATGCTTAACAAGGTTTTTCAACTGGAATAAACATAGTATACGCTCGATTTATGTAAAATACTAATGGTAGTATAATATTTTTTTTTGTAATTTCCTCGCCCACGCAATTGTTTTTTATTAACAGAACACAAAATGATAATTTTTGCTAATCACGCTTCAAATGAGTCATATACGATAAAGACATTGGAATATTTCAAAATAGTGTAATATAACTTGAATTCATGCTTACCCTCCAAACTGTAAGAAGCGTATGTATATCTATTACTAGCGTAAGTACCCCGCTTCGCTCGGATTGTTAGGTTGATATATTCTAGACGACTATGTCAGTGTGTGTGTGTGTATTATGAATCCGTTTTAGCACCCTAACCACCTGGCAATGCCAGACCCTAAAACCTTGGATGTGACCAATGTTTACATAAAACGGCCTACTATTAAAATTGTCGATCGTGTCTCTTGTTCCGTTAATCATTACAAAAATAACATAAATATTTATCAAACACGCGTTAATTCTATTCAATATGTTAAGATTGTTTTAAAGGCTGCTGTTAATCGTAAAGTGACCTAGAAAATTCAATGTTTTCCGATAAACAGGACTAACTTTAACAACAACAAGAAAAAATACTTTAAGAAAGTCCAAATACTGTAGTAGCTTTAGATTTCAATTAAAATGAGGATATAAGAGGTTCTTTAAGTTCCAGAAATATTTACATTAGAGAACTTCTGACAAGTTTACTTAAAAAGAACAGGAACTACATTCTTGTTGAGTGAAGCTCGTACAGGTATATAAAAGGCATTTACATCAAATTCAATGAAAGAATAATGATAGATTAATATAGATTTTTCTCGTTAAATTATTCTAAGAAAACAGACTTACACGAAATAATACCAGCCGTTGTCAATGAATATTCATTTTGCATGAAAAATTTAATGGAAACGACTTAAACATGTTCAAAAATTAAGATAATGTTTTTTTTTGTTTTTCATCCTTCTTCATCAAGACTGCCTTTGAAACTATTTCGTTTAGCACACAGTTCTTGTGTGGTTTTGGTACATCGAAGAGAAGCTTAGCTAAAGAAAGTAGTAAAAGAAC
>NW_013752907.1:0-1141 GCF_000517525.1 Limulus polyphemus | reverse complement strand
AGCGACACAAGTCCTTACTTAATAAAACTGGTTTATTCTTTCCGAATACAACTTTACGATACACTTATTTTCAACAATCACGCTAAAACAAACGCTATAACGAACGTTAACTTCAACAATACGTCTCTCTCTCTGACTGCAGTTCAATTACTCATTAGGTACACACACATTACATTACCGTCACGTTGTCACCCTCTTTTATATACCAGTCTACCCTATATCTAGTAAATGCTAGAGCATTCGCCAAAGTACAGGATAGTTCTAGAAAGTAGAGGGCGTGAGAATAGTCACGTGATCTCGATGACGCAACAATATAGTTAATTTTGAGTCCATGAAAAGAAATCTACATATTTTCCACTCTACAGCTGTTACAAACATCAACGTTGTATCCGAATTATTTGTGGCACATTGAAACACATCATTATCTTTTATTTTTTTGTACAAATATTAAAGTTTAATCCTTTTGTATCATTTAAATTTTTTTTTCAATGATTGCTATATACGATATTGTGTTTTTTATTGTTAATATTGTACAGAGTTTTGGGACTGGACATAGCACGGCTAAGCAATTTTTTTGTTTGTTTTGAATTTCGCGCAAGGCTACTCAAGGGCTAACTACGTTAGCTGTCTCTAATTTAGAAATGATAGATTAGAAGGAAGGCAGCTAGTTAACACCACCCACCGCCAATTCTTGGCCTACTATTTACCAAAGAAAAGTTGGATTGTTCGTCACATTATAACGTCATCACAACCCTAATCACAAGACCACGTCAGGCTACAGAAAGAACGATCGATACGGGTTTAATTGAAAATTGTTCTGAAGTAACATATTTTTATGTATTTTATGCATAGATACGAAGTAACATATTTGTATGTATTGTATGCATAGATACGAAGTAGCATATTTTATGCATAGATCCGAAGTAAAAATATCTTTATGTTTTTATGCATAGATCCGAAGTAACATATTTTTATGTATTGTATGCATAGATCCGAAGTAGCATATTTTATGCATAGATCCGAAGTAAAATATCTTTATGTTTTTATGCATAGATGCGAAGTAACATATTTGTATGTATTGTATGCATAGATACGAAGTAACATATTTCTATGTATTGTATGCGTAGATCCGAAGTAACAT
>NW_013752906.1:0-1138 GCF_000517525.1 Limulus polyphemus | reverse complement strand
GTTAACCTGTCGTCTAAAGGCAGCAAAAGTACTATATATTGAAGCTATGATTGATATGACACAAGACGTTTCGCCAGTTTCAACCTGTCGTATAAAGGCGGCAAAAGTACTAGATGGTAAAGCTATTACTGATATGACACGAGACGTTTCGCCAGTTTTAACCTGTCGTCTAAAGGCGGCAAAAGTACTAGATGGTGAAGTATTACTGATATGACACAAGACGTTTCGCCAGTGTTAACCTGTCGTCTAAAGGCGGCAAAAGTACTATATATTGAAGCTATGATTGATATGACATAAGACGTTTCGCCAGTTTTAACCTGTCGTCTAAAGGTGGCAAAAGTATTATATGGTAAAGCTATTACTGATATGACACAAGACGTTTCCCCAGTTTTAAGCTGTCGTCTAAAGGCGGCAAAAGTACTATATATTGAAGCTATGATTGATATTACACAAGACGTTTCGCCAGTTTTAACCTGTCGTCATCAGGCGACAAAAGTGCAAGGAAAACACTGACGTGTTGTGTGTTTCTTGAACGATTGATATCGATAACGTTTCAACGAGGAGCGCGTGTTGGATGTTACTACCCCGACCACCTGGTGTTTGTCTGGCTTGGATTTCGCGGAAAATAACACGAGGGCTATCTGCGCTAGCCGTCTTTAATTTAGCAGTGAAAGACTAAAGGGAAGGCAGCTAGTCATCACCACCAACTCTTGGGCTACTCTTTTACCAACGAATAGTGGGATTGACTGTGACATTATAACGCCCCCACGGCAGAAAGGGCGAGCATGTTTGGTGAGAGGGAGATTTGAACCCGCGACCCTCAGATGGTGAGTGCAGCGCCGAACAAATATTGACTTTAACACTTGCACCAGTATATACGATTGATAATTTGTTCTTGTATTTATATGTACATATATATATGTATAACACTCACACACACCATTATAAATATGCAGGATGTGCCTTAAGAACAGGCTAAGGGAGTGTTTTTAAAACTTTTGTATGTTTCACCAGTGGTAAGATATGTAATGTTATAAATACTGTTACGTCTCCGTTTGTTTATTACCTTTCCTTAACTTCGTTCCGACGAAACTTTAGCGACACAAGTTCTTTACTTAATAAAACTGGTTTATTCTTT
>NW_013752905.1:0-5606 GCF_000517525.1 Limulus polyphemus | reverse complement strand
TGGCTACAACAACAGACAGATAGATATAAGATCTGGCTACAACAACAGACAGATAGATATAGGATCTGGCTACAACAACAGACAGACATATAGGATCTGGCTACAAAAGAGACAGACAGATAGATATAAGATCTGACTACAACAACAGACAGATAGATATTGGATCTGGTTACAACAACAGACAGATAGATATAGTATCTGGCTACAACAAGAGACAGATATAGGATCTGGTTACAACAACAACATATAGGCCTACCTAATAGGCCGACAGACCACAAATACTACTAGTCATCAGCTACCACTGTCAATTCTTGGATTACTTTTATCTGGCCTAACAGTGAGATTTGACTGTCACTCTTATAGAGTATACATGGAAATGAGCCAAAAATCGTGAACCCTCCTATTCACAGTCCGAGTATGCTAAATACTAGGTCACACCCGGCTCTAGATAGGTAGAAAGACAGCTAGAGATAGACAAACAAACTTTTAAAACAGAAAATTAATCCCGGACAATCACTGAAGAATCTTAACTCACGTTTTTACAACTTTTAGGACGTTAGGCCTGTCGTAACTGTACTCGTAGAATATAAGTCTGTGGTCAAAGCCGGCGCTGTAAACTCTGTTCTCGTGACTTAATGCACACTTGACAATATCCTGATGCCTATATACACCAACAGCTTTCTTTTTATCAAGGAACGAGCCTTCTTCACTTACATCTAAATATTTACAGAGTTACCTCTCCATTAGCTATTTGTACAAACAGATAATGATATAATTTTATCAATTATATATATACATATATATCGATATTTGTTTAAAGCTTTATATTTGGACTAGCCTATCCCTAACTTTACGACTAACCTAACCCCAACCTTAAGACTAACGTAACTCTAACCTTAAAACTGATTTAACCATCAACCCTAAGATTAACCTAACGCTAATCAAACCCTAACCTTAAAACTAGCCTATCCCTAACCTTAAAACTGATTTAACCATCAACCCTAAGATTAACCTAACGCTAATCAAACCCTAAGCTTAAGACTGGCGTAACCCTAACCTTAAAACTAATTTTACCATCAACCCTAAGATTAACCTAACGCTAATCAAACCCTAACCTTAACACTAGCCTATCCCAAACCTTAAAACTGATTTAACCATCAACCTTATGATTAACCTAACGCTAATCAAACCCTAACCTTAACACTAGCCTAACTGTGCTTCGCTTTGAAGAACGGTGAAGTTTGGGTTTATTGTTTTCCGGTTTCTTTTTAAAGTTCTTTCTACATTTACGGTTAGGTTAGTGTTATGTTAATCTTAAAGTTAGGGATAGGTTAGTCTTAAGGTTAGGGTTTGATTAGTGTTAGGTTAATCTTAGGGTTGATGGTTAAATCAGTTTTAAAGTTTGGGAGATTCGATCAATAAGGTCTGTTAATGATGTAAAAATTGAACATTTGACACTCGGAAAATTTAAACGTCTTTTTTGTCAAGGGTTTCTTCAGAAGAATGATGACACAAACAAAGTGGTCTATTAATGTTTGCTTGCTTGTCTGTTAATAATGTAAAAATTGAACATTTGTCACGTGAAGCAGAAGTCGTCATACTAAAAATTTGAACATCTTTATACCAGACATCTCAGTAGATACACAAACAAGTTGGTCTGTAAATAATTAAACAAACTCTGACTGAGTCCCCTGCCATTCCAGATAAAAAACACAAGAAGCTCGAGCTGAAAGCATGCCAGTCATTATAAAATACGTTTAATGAAACCTTCTCCAGATAATAATCCAGGAACTCTCTCCAGATAGTAATGCGGAAACTTTCTCCAGATAGCAATCCGGAAATTTTCTCCAGATAATAGTCCAGTAACTTTCTCCAGATGACATTTAGAAAGCCTTGTCGTGACAATGTTCCAAAAATCTTCTGAAGGTAATGAACCAGAAACTCTCTAGATTATGATCTAGAATGCTTCTCAACATAATAATCCAGTTATATATAAATGTCCACTAAATCACTGCCAGTATTGAGGGTTTTCTTTACCAGGATTGTTTAGGATCCAAATGTTAAGTACCACCTCTGTAGTGATCTACTGTATCGCAGAATAATAACATTGGATCGTGGAGAGTTTGTCCATTACCGAGTTTTTGTAATGTTATGATTTGGATCCATAGTTTAGATGCTTCGGGGTTCAAACATCGTATACAAATTGGCTTTGGCTTAATTGTTTAATTTTTAGGACCATACGTGGAATAGTGGTTAGCATACCCGAACTGTGAATCTGAGGATTCGTCACTCGTTACCTCCAAAAGACCGTTTTTTTTTCTGTCGGTTCAAAATTGCACGTAATTCTGAAGAAAATAAGTGAGAATATTAGAAAGTCCTCTGTTGTCAAATAACCTGATGTTGTTATTAATATTTCTCTGTTTTTGAAGTTTCGAGCTTACTGTGACTGTTAATGTTGTTCTTTCTTCCTAGGTAGGGTGTCCTGTATACTGTTTAACAATCGTCCAACCACGCGACATCTTTATTTGTGGAGTAAATAACGGATTACTATTTTCCTACCCCTGACCTTGTCAGAATGATGTTGGATGTGTCAATTGTCCAATTCTGACATCATTAACAACTAGGCTACTTTGTCTTTGTTACTATTTTCCTACCCCTGAAAACCTTGTATTTAATGTAACGTCTGTTGACTGGGGTGCCCGTGATATGATTACAAAATCTTGTATTTAATGTAACGTCTGTTGACAGGGGTGCCCGTGTCGGATGTACCACACGTTACCAGTTTTCATTGTAAATAAATGAAGCAAAACTTGATACATTAAAACATTCAACATCATTCTGACAAGGAATAATCATATCACGGGCACCCCAGTGTGATATGATTATAAAATCTTGTATTTAATGTAACGTTTGTTGACTGGGGTGCCCGTGATATGATTATAAAAACTTGTATTTAATGTAACGTCTGTTGATAATCATATCAGATGTATCAAGTTTTGCTTCATTTATTTACAATGAAAACTGGTAACGTGTGGTACATCCGACACGGGCACCCCAGTCAACAGACGTTACATTAAATACAAGTTTTTATAATCATATCATTATTCTATATATCAGTAGGTTTTAGCTGCTGAATTTATTACCCGAACGCGAAACGTTTGCCTTATGAGCTGTTCTAAAGCCACCCTGTAAAATACGTTCTTTGTTTTTGTTTGTAGTTAAGACCAAAGCTACACAACTGGCTATCTGTGCTCTGCCCACCAGGGGTTTCTAGAAAGTTAAGTTCTCCTACGTACGTTGAAAACTGTTTATACTTTAGATATTTCTTGTATGTGGTAAGTTATTACCGATAACTGTGTATGGAAGCACTATATACTAACATAATAGCTAAGTGATTGTATTTTAGGTAAAACATTGGTCTTTTCCCCATGGTAATACACAGTTTACTTCATCGTAATAATAATCAATTAAAGTTTCAAAACACCTATCTTTCTACAATGTCATGACGATTCTGAAAGATCAAATCTTTCAAACATTTGATTAGAAATAAAGCAATTTATAAATGTTACTCCTATGATACTTTCATAGACTCTTGATATCAATTATCCAGCCTCATTCTAGAGAATTACTAGAATTATTTGCCCCCCAATGGCATAGCGGCATGTCTACGGGCTTACAACGCTAGAAACCGTTTTTCGATACCCGTGGTGGGCAGAGCACAGACAGCCCGTTGCGCAGCTTAACTTGAAACAAAAATCAAAATGAAATATAATTATTTACCTGAAAGGTGGTGTGATTACTTGCCGCTGCTCTTTGTGCCAAGATTAACCCATCTATGGAGGATGAAAACATCACCTTCGCTTCAGTCCTAGAATATTGAAACGGGTGAGAAGCATGCTTTATTTATTCCATGACTAAACATGAAAACAACCTAAAGAATGACACCTGAGGCACCAAGAACGTTTATTCAGTTTACAGCTTTACTATATATATAAAAGTTTGGATTCGTTATCGTTTTCACTATTCTGAAATTATTAATACATATATTTCTAAACGCCACGTCTAATAAAAAAAAACAGTCTTTTCGTTTGCATATAATATGTAGGTGGCGTATGGTTTGTTTGTTTGTTGTTATGCGCAAAGCTATACAGTGGAATATGTGTGCTCTACTTATCACGGGTATCGAAACCAGATGTTTAGCTCTCAGACTAGAGGGGATGGCTTGTTGGGAACTACAAAACATAAGGTATACTAACCGGGAACTACAAAACATAAGGTATGCTAACCGGGAACTACAAAACATAAGGTATACTAACCGGGAACTACAAAACATAAGGTACACTAACCGGGAACTACAAAGAAATATAAGATATTGATTTGAACTACATATCAAAGCCGGTGTGACATATGTAGTTTGTATAGAAATAAAACCAAAACCTACTTCATACTTGGTGATGCTTAATGAATCAAACAGCCAACAGGGGCCTAAATGCGATCTGAATGTTAGGAGTGGATGAAAAAGGAAAATTCAAAGGGTGATCTGGTGGACAAAACACTAAGTATCCGTGTTGTAGAGGCGTCTTGCAATATGGGTTCGAATCTCACATTAGATTGTATTTTTAGACATGTTAAAATGATAACATAGATTATAAAAACATTCAACGAGTGGTGTATATATATATATATATGGGATAATGATCAATCAAATTAAGGTTTATGTTGTTCAACATTATAAATGAAACAAAACCAGTGATATCAAAAATTTTACACGTTCAAAATTAGACAAGAATAAATGGGTCATCCATATACAGATGCGATATATAAAAAAGAACCAAGTTATATTAAGGGTTAACGATGTTAAAGCTGGTAAGTTAAACATCTACTAAAATCTGGGGAACATTTTATATTCACGTTGCTGCTTTCCGAATTTCAATAAAAAAGGGGACCAATTATTTTGTTCTTTAATTTACATCTTTACAGGGTATGGCCTATTTTACGTAACTCGGCTGTTTTTTTTTTTACATCATATATGTGTCTGACCGCTTTATTCTATCACCATGGTTATTTTTGTACATACCAGTATACAAAAGCTGTGACCCACCCTCCGTGTTTTTTGTACGTATGAGTTATTTTTCCTGTCTCTACCTCCAACGTCTTAATGGTTCCATCTAATTTACAATAAAGAATAGGGCAACATACTGTGTAACATTTCAAACATGTAACGGGTTTTGTACACTTTTTTATTAACTACCTAAACCTTCACTATATGAAGATTTAAACTGAATTCCAAAGTTGCTGTTAGTGTTATGTATTAACCATAATTTTCAGGCTTATAATTTTCTAAATAAACTTTGAAATTATATAGAGATTTTTTACTCACAAAAATAATTTAATATTAGTCACTACTTTGAATAATTCATATAATATTGTTGCGTCAGCGAGGTCACGTGACTAGTATCACGCCACCCGTTTTCTAGAAATATCCTGTTCCTTCAAGAATGCCCTAGCATTTACTAGATATGTGTTAGTCTTGTATATATATATAAGACGCTCACAACGTGACACAACAGTGTAATGAGTAATTGAACTGCAGTCAGAGAGTATTG
>NW_013752904.1:0-4760 GCF_000517525.1 Limulus polyphemus | reverse complement strand
TTTATCGTGTGTAAATATAGGGGTAGAGATGATGTCTATTGTGTGTAAATATACGGGTAAAGATGATGTTTATCGTGTGTAAATATAGGGTAGAGATGATGTCTATCATGTGTAAATATAGGGGTAGAGATGATGTCTATCGTGTGTAAATATACGGGTAAAGATGATGTCTATCGTGTGTAAATATAGGGGTAGAGATGATGTCTATTGTGTGTAAATATACGGGTAAAGATGATGTTTATCGTGTGTAAATATAGGGTAGAGATGATGTCTATCATGTGTAAATATAAGGGTAGAGATGATGTCTATCGTGTGTAAATATACGGGTAGAGATGATGTCTATCATATGTAAATATAAGGGTGGAGGTGATAAAGAGCTAATAACAACAGTTTGTTTAATTTTTACTCTAATACAATTCATATTTGACAAATATGTTAGCTTTCTTTTTCTGAACTTGATTCTTCATTAATGCTCTGACTTTTATCTGTAGTTGTTTTTCCAACATCTTGTTAGCACACTTTGCTGACAATAGAACACTGTAATCTAAAACATTCAATAACAATGAATACATTTGAATGTTTTTCATCCTATCCACCATCTCTTAGCAGATTTTACTAGTCAGCTGATGTGAATTACCAAATTTATTTTGTGAAAATAATTACACTTCCTGATATAAAATGGAAAAAAAAAAATGTTGTATCTTTTTGTACGTCATTTTTATGCAACTATTAATGCGATTTCCCCCATTTAAAATAGTAAGTAAACACAGTGGTTATTATGTTGTGCTCATTAATCAGTTATTGTAACATAATAACCAGTGTGTTTACTTACTATTTTAAATGGGGGAAATCGCATTAATAGTTGCATAAAAATGACGTACAAAAAGATACAAGGAATACAAGGAAGTGCTCATTAATCAGTTATTGTAACAAGGTTTTTACATAAATGTTGTGTCTTCAGCTAATACTTAACATTATTTATAACAGGTCTGAACATCCATGAGTATAAACATAGTTCAATGATCAATCTGTAAAAAAAATACCAGTGCCTCTTAATGGTCACTGGCTAAACATTAGAACACACTGACATTTTGCCAGCTAGCCGCTGCTAATTTCAAGAAACGTAGTTTAAGTCCATACATATAAAAACTTACATTTAAGATCTTATCAAAGCCTTCCAGAATACTTTCTTCAACTTTTGCTTCATAATTTAGTAGTTCAGCTGCTAAAAGTTCTTGAGAGTTAGAGCTTTTATGCAAGACTTGGCTAGAAAAAACATATCAATCACAATACTGTAATATGTTAAATTCTCAGAATATCACATAAATGATTTTTGCATCTAGTTTTTAAAATATCTCTATACAACAAATTAAAAAGCTGAAAATTAGCTTAGATCGGTAAAATCGAACACAGAGAAATCTCATTTTGATAGGGAGATGAATAATCAGTAGCTTAAACAGTAACATTTGAAAAGTCATAAATATGATTTTTTTTTAAATACTACAAAGTTGGCTTATAATTTGAAATGGTTGAATTCTATTGATTTAAAACAAGCTTCAGTTTAACAGCTGCCATTAACAAGCTTCAGTTTAACATCTGCCATACTCTCCATTAAACCCTTAGTTTACCACTGATGATAAGATCACTCCATTGTGGTATGCAAAACTAGACAAGATGTTCTTTTATACGTCTAGATAATCACTTAGCTGCGGAACCCACACATTCTGCAAACAAGAACATGTAAATTTACAAGTAACAAGCAGTCACTTATCCCAAGGAATGATACCCTTAAAACTTTTTAAACCTCATAGACAATTAAATACACATTACATGTCAAGATGGAAGTTAATTTATTTTTAATATTAATATATTGGGCTAGAAAACCCGAGAACCTGCAACAAAATGCATGGCATGTTATGACAAAATATAATGTCACTATCATAAATAACAACCTTGGAACCGAAAATGATCAACAGATAATACAAGAGTGTGTGAGAATAATCAGTGAGTTGAATGTAATTAATTAATGAACCCAATGGTTAATCAATTAGGAAATTCCATTAAATATCCCAGTTCTTAGTAGCTTATACTTCCACCCCAGTTATTTATATATGTATATGTGTTTAGTACTAATTACTGATTTAATTACATTCTACAATTTGTCTAATAAACTGTTGCCGTTTCTTTTTTTTTTGGGGGGGGGGGGGGTAAAAAAAATGACTGTTTTTATACTGTAGGGGTGGTGGTCCTGAAAATGACTTTTTTATATTGTGGGGGGAGGGTGTTCTGAAAATGACTGTTTTTATACTGTAGGGGTGGTGGTCCTGAAAATGACTGTTTTATATTGTGGGGGGAGGGTGTTCTGAAAATGACTGTTTTGGTCTTAAATCAAGAATGTAATTTTAAAGTATACTAATTTGTTGGTTTGTATTTTAGAAAGGTATTTAATTTTTTTTAAATATATTTATTTTGGTAGCTTTTAATTTTTTTATTAGTGGTTTTGTTTGTTGTTGTTTCAGTAATTTTTGTTTGAGTTTTATGCCTTTTTTTTTAATTTGAAAAAAATGTTTTACCAAATTTAGTTTTGTCTCCTCAGTTCTTTAGTATTGGTTTATGCACTGTAAATTTATAGCAGAAACTACCAGAGAAAATACTGGCCAATATGATGCAGGATTTCAGTGTCCAGTTTGAGGAACCATCAGTCATGGGGTGAGGTTACTTACTGTTTTATACCACTCAGTTGAACTTGATTGGTCTTATCCAAACTATTATAGTGTTTGTCAGCAGTTTCTCATTACGAACAAAGGTAAAAGTACACTCTCACCAGAGTTACGTACTGCGTGTGTGTGTGTGTGTGTGTGTATATCTATATGGTAGTTTGGAGCTTTATCTTCTTACAATAAATTTGTAAAGTTTTAGTTTTTGATGTTAATAAAACATTACCCGAGTGCTTAACGTTAATATTAAAAACAAAATTTTTACACGATGGTCAGGTCTCGAGATAAGGTTTTGTAACGTATGGAAGCAAATCGGTTTTAATCGAAGAATTTAAATCAATTTATCATTGGAGAAGAAACAAATTTGAATTTGTTTTTTTTTCAAAACCAGCTTCAGATCAGCAGTTCCAGCACGTTATAATGTGACGGTCAATCCCACTATTCGTTGGTAAAAGAGTAGCCCAAGAGTTGGCGGTGGATGGTGATGACTAGTTGCCTTTCCTCTGGTCTTACACTGCTAAATTAGGGACGGCTAGCCCAGATAGCCCGCGTGTAGCTTTGTGCAAAATTCAAACAAAAAACTTTAAATTATTTCAATTATACAAGCAATTGAAAAATTATATTTTCTCATTATTATTTTGATTAAATCAAGGTTGTTCAGCTTAATCTATTAGGGTCACAACTCATGAAAAAAATCACCTAATTGAAATTAATGTTTCCAGTTATTACTAACCAAGTCTCGCCCCCACGGCTGAAAGGGCAAGCATGTTTGGTGGGACTGGGCTACTCTTTTACCAATGAATAGTGGGATTGGCCGCCACATTATAATGCCCCCACGGCTGAAAGGGAGAACACGTTTGGTGGGACGGGGATGCGAACTCGCGACCCGCAGATTGCGAGTCGAGCGTCCTAACCACCTGGCCATGCCGGGGCCTAAAATATTTTAAAGTTAATAATCCAGCTCTAATGACAATGAATACACTTCAACCCTTACTGTTGACACCCAACAGATTAGTACTTTACTATTACAAGAACTTACCTGTTTTTTTTCCATAGTTCCTTGTGTATCACTCACTGTTCCATGTAGACATGCACATATTTTTTTTTTGCTCACATCATATGTTTTCTGAAGGAGATCCACACGTTTTTCGGCTAATATCAAGTCTTCTGTGAGGGCTTCCGATTTTTCAGCCCTTAAAATATATATATAACTTACAATGCTTTATATTTTTTGCAAACAGTTACAAAATTTTTTACAAAAATGGATACTTTAGCTTATTTAGTGCAGCTTCCATAAATGTGTAATCAATTTCGAGTCTTCTAACACTAGAGAATCTGTTATTTGACTGAAACAGTCAGTAAACTATGGTATCAATGAAGGGTTATGAATCTAAAGTACGTATACAAAGTTCACTTAATATGTGAAATCTATAAAATAAATACACATATTTCTGTGCCTAAGCCAAATCAATTTTAAAATCTCTTCACCATAACTACAACTAACTTGAAGCTACACTAACTAAAAATGTAGTTACATCAATCGCAACTTAAAATTTCAAATCTAACTCTTGATGAAAGAATTAGTTTTTGATATTAGCACAACATATTAATATACAACAATCTTGATATCACCAACGTAGATTAAAAATCAGCAAAGGTCCAAAGATTAAAACTTGAAATGCTTTAGTGATACGTAAACTACACAGATAAGTTACTTCAAAAAGTCAAGTATCACAGTGTTAGATTATCAAAGAAAATGTTAAATACTGAGACTCATTCTGTTTTGTCACCTGTTTCAATCTATTTTACGATAAATGTACAACTGAAGTTTAGTAGCATTATCTTCAAGATAATTGATAATTTTGCCCCCAAAAACATTATGTAACGGTATTTTGTATTTTATTAGTTTAAAAGTGTTATTTTTAATAAATGGTGCCAACTGTAAACAAACGAAAATTAAAACGGTGGTGATGATAGTATCCGTGTAGACTGCACGTTATAGTAGCACCGAACTGATGATGATAGTATCTGTGTAGACTATAC
>NW_013752903.1:0-1140 GCF_000517525.1 Limulus polyphemus | reverse complement strand
AAGATTAGTAAATTTCAAAGTGAATTAAATACATTAAAGGATTATTTACTGTCTTTTACACAAGAAGGATATATTAGCCATGGACCTAATCAGCCCCAGACAATGGGAAGCCCCTTCCAGACCCCGCAGCTAAACCCTAATGCAGACATCTTCAGTCCTGTCAGAAGTCACATTCCAGACATGAGTGTCAACACAGGGAAGATGCTATGGCAGGAAAGGCTGCTACCCAGAAAGGTTGTTGGAACTGTGGAGTGCAAGGACATGTGAGAAGCCAGTGTAAGAAGAATACTACCAATAAGTCAGCCTCGGGGAAACCAGCAGTGGTTGGTGTAGAGGGGCGCCCACTAACCCCCCTCCCTCGTGAAAGTCCCAACAGCTAGGTGTAAAATGCCAAGCACACATAATGTCTATGTGACAGGAAAGCTGGATGGTCAAAAGTGCAACTTTGTCATATATTCTGCATCTCAGCAAATCCTTGTAAGTATCAAGATGCTATATCACAAAGGAGTACCAGAAGCCACAAGACGTTCTGTGGTGTAACAGGACTCTCTGTAAGGTTGTGGGGACCAGTGTGAGTAACTATTGAGCTCATGGGCATGAAGGACAGACACAAAGTATACTTGGCTGACATTGAAAATCCATGCATACTAGGGTTGGACTACTTACTACCGAAGAAGTGTGTAATTAATTTGATAAAATGACGTTTGGGAACAACAAAGGCCAAAGTCCGGTAAGTGTTAAAAGAGAGAGGTTGAATACTAACCAGGTGCCATCAAGCTGAAGTCAAAGTGACTGAAGGAGTTGATGATGGTGAAGTGGAACCAAGTATAGATATCAAAGCAGAAGAGAAGAAAAGCCAAGATTTGAAGCCAATAATTGATTTTCTATGAGCAAGTGTTTTGTGCCCTGCTTGGGAGAAGGTGTCTAGCTTAAGCCTTGTGACAAAAAACTATTGAGCACAATGGGACCAGTTGAAGCTTGAAGATGGTAGTCTTGTCCAGAGATTGGATACTGCAGATGGGAAAGTGACGACCTGGTAAACAGTTATACCGAGAAAGTTACGGGAAGTTCTGCTGCGTCAATCCCATGACAGTTTAACAGGAGGACATCTTGGAGTTAAAAAGACATTGAGTCACCTAC
>NW_013752902.1:0-1139 GCF_000517525.1 Limulus polyphemus | reverse complement strand
GCAAAAAATTTTATCAGACACCTGTAGAAAAATGTGTAATTCAGCATTTCACATATTACAACATAATATTACCAAACATATATATATATATATATAATGACAAAATATAACATCAAATTATTATAAATAGTGTCTGTAACCTTATATCAGTTCATATTAAACATTCAGTTCTTGGTTGGTCCTCCTCGTACTCTTATAACTCTGCAAGGCGATGTGGCATGCTGTCGATGAGGTTATTGATGTAATCCACCGTAATTTCATCCCAACTTTTCATTACAATTCGTTGCAACTCAGATACATTAGCTGGTTTAGGTGAGCAATTTTCCGGCTCAATTCTGCCCAACAGTTCTCAGTGGGATAACAATCTGGAGACTTTGCTGGCCATAGCAATCTTTTAACATCCTCCTGTTCGAGATAATCCTGTACAATACGCGCACTGTGAGAAGTGCCATTGTAATCCTGGAACACAAAGTTATTGCCAAACCTTGCCCTAGTATATGACAGAAATATCGTCTCCACGTGATTCCTGTAGAAGACACCATTGATATTTCTCTGGAAGATATGAAGAGCAGTTTTTCACCATGACGAATAGCTACCCAAACATGTGCTGCACCACCTCCTGTGTGTTCCCTGTGAGAAAGACCGTCTTTCCTCATCTGTTTTCCAGGCAAACAACGAACACGAATCCTACCATCAGCTTTAAAAAGCCTGAAATAGGACTCATCTGAAATGTCGCCAGTGTCTTAAATGTTAGTTGGCATGCTGTCTTGCCCAAGTAACGCGGTGACGGTGGTGAATTCTAGTTAATATCGGCTTGCAGGTAGCCGTTCTTGCAAAATAACCTTATTTGGTCAGTCTCATGTTCACTGTTCTTCTGGATACCGTGGACTGAATGTGTTCATGCGATTCCTATCGTAAGGTGTTGCAAGACTTCTTTAGACCTTGACGTGTTAACCTGATCCAAATACTGTCATTTCAGGCAGTAGTTTTTCTTGGAACAACGTTTCCTGTAGTCCGATGACCTTTCAGGATTCTGAATACAGTGCACTGGCGGTACTCTAGGGTTCTGGCAATATCCGTTGGCTTTATACCATATCTGGAGAGTCGAACAATTTGATGCCCTATAACTTATGGCACAT